>NC_047132.1:11947871-12027360 GCF_009829125.3 Periophthalmus magnuspinnatus
CTGTTTAGTCCGTGTTTTACTCCCATGTTAGTCCCTGTTTAGTCCATGTTTAGTCCCTGTTTATTCCCTGTTTAGTCCTGGTTAAGTCCCATTTTAGTCTCTGTTTAGTCCCTGGTTTAGGCCTGGTTTTGTGCTGGTTTAATCTTTTCAACTATAGCCTAGCATTTTAGTTCTCTACAGTTCATTCATTCTCTATAGTTCCTCATCTATTTTTTTATATATATATATATATATATATATATATATATATATATATATATATATATATATATATATATATATATATATATATATATATATATATATATATATATATATATATATATATATATATATATATATATATATAAAAGCTCTGTGTGATCTTTCTTTTGGTCTCTGAACATGTTGTGTTTGTTTCAGATGTGCCTTCGAATGGCCTGTATTTCCTCACTTATGAATACCTCAAGAACCTGCTGACTCCAGAGGGTCAAAGGTCAGTGACAGAAACAGACTTTAGTCCTCGGATTCATCATGTTTGCGTTTTTACAATGTGTCTGAGCTGAGCACTCCAAAGGTCCTCCTGGTGTTGAAACTTAGCAGTTCATTTAAAGGAGCACTATGTAACTTTTCTGGTGGAGCACTTGCTACCTGCTTGTTTTCTTGTCATCACTTTGCCTGAATGTTCCACAGTGTAGTATTAACGTTTTTCACAAAAATAGAAGCGTTTAAAGGGCCCATAGTACACTATATTCTGATCTATGTTCTAATGTTGTTTCCTTATCACAAACAGACCTGGAGTTGTGTTTTGTTTTATTCACACATGTTTAACACACAAACCCTGCATATTTAGGAGTTCTTCTCTCAAACTGAAAAACACTGTGTTCCACCTTGTGATGTCATGTGGTGAAACAGGAAGTGCTCCACTGTGTTTTAAAACTCCATACACCTTCACTAGAATTATTTGGAACATTTCAGCCCTGGAAATTGCAATCTCTACTGAACTAAAGGTAAAAGGTAGATGTTAACTTGAAAACTACCACTTCATGACATCACAAGGTGGATCAGAGTGTTTTGAGACAGACTAATAATAAAGTGTTACTCAAACAAATGTGAATAAAACAAAACACTCCAACTCCAGGTATGTTTTTGATGAGGTAACAACATTATAACTAAAAGCTCACAAAAGGTAATTCTACATAATATAGAACCTTTAATGCCATACTGTGGAACATTCTAAGCAAAGCAGGTGGCCGACACTTCATGAGAAAAGTTATATAGTACCCCTTTAAAGACACAATTTTTTCTCCATGTATTTGAGCAAAATTGTCTCGCCCCAGTGCAGATATATTATCCGCTGTGTATTGTCTGCATCTGATTATAAAATGTTTTATTATCAAAGAATCGGGAAGTGTGCAGTTTGCATGGTTAGCTGTATCGTCATGGAAACACTCCACTCTGGTCTCTGAAAGTTGTGAAAAGTACTTATAAGTGAATAATTAGGATGTTCTGAATGCATAAGGTAAATGAGGAATAACTGTGGGCCACTGCAAACTTTTTAAAATGAATTAGTTCTGTTTTTCATGTTCTGTTTCCAATAATCAAGTACAATCCCTTTAAACATTTTATTTAAAATATTGTTTTTAATGTTTATTTCAGTGTGTCTGAACTGAGCACTCCAAAGATCCTCTTGGCTGGGGGAGTGGCGGGAATCCTGAACTGGACCATTGCTCTACCTCCAGATGTGCTCAAGTCCAACTTCCAGACAGGTCCCTCCCGCCCTGTTCTACTGCTGCTACACATATAAACACACATACACTCTCACAATTGTTACCTTTCATAAACATGACCTATTGATACTTTGCAGTGACATCACACTGGGGGTGTGCTACATGTATCTCTATGGTGGGATGTTTAGCAGTTACCATGGAGAGAATGCACACATTAGCAAACTTTGTCAAAAAAGGTTTAAGATTGTCTGAAAACCTGAGACAAAACACAAAGTGGATTTAAAGAGCACATGTTCAGGAGCCTGTGGTCATTCCGAGCTCATGGTCGTGTTTAGGAGTTTGATTTTACACAAAAAGATGAGAGTGACTAACTGAAAACCTGTTGGCTGATGCTAGTTAGCTTGTGACTGTAATGTTATTTGAGAGGGACTTGTTTAACATCATACATCAGCTCATCTGTTGTAGTTCTTGCTAAGTCAGTTCTTTATGGTCAGATTGTGCTAAAATAAAGCTCCAATTAAAGTCTAACAGAGCTTCAGACAGAGCAGTGCTTACAGTTAGCATCACACCCCCAGGTAATGTTGATGACATCAGCTGCTGTCTCCAGATACAAGGCAAACATGTTCAAATCAAATATAGCTTTTACTGATACAACTGTAGAGCTGATTTATTCTTAATTACAAAAACATTGGACCGGGGCGTCTCTAGACCTGCAGCTGTACTGGGGCAATGGCCCCTTTCATTTATACCTACATTTTTCTCCAAAATCTGATGTAGTGCACCTCATTTAAGCAGGGGATTCTGGGGTCCCCCATTAGGACATTCTGCACAAAACAGATGTAATTTCCTATAATCTGGTGGATTTTAGATGAATAAATTCATGTAACAACCTAACTGAGAATTATCTCCCAAGAGACTTTTACCTGTTTTATTATTAGTGCAACTGACTTGCCCTCTCTGAGTGGGTGGAGAGTCCCTGCCTCAAGTGGAGGAGTTTAAGTATCTTGGGGGCTTGTTCATGAGTGAGAGAAGGATGAAGCATCTGATTGACAGGCGGATCAGTGCAGTGTCTGCAGTGATGCCGTTGCTGTATTGGACTGTGGTGAAGAAGGAGCTGAGTCCAAAAGGCAAAGCTCTCGATTTATTTCAATCTACGTTCCTGCCCTCACCTGTGGTCATGAGCTCTGGGTAACGATCGCAAGGACAAGATCACAGATACAAGCGGTCGAAATGAGTTTCCTCCGCAGGGTGGCTGGGTGCTCCCTTAGAGATAGAGTGAGGAGTTGAGTCACACAGGAGGAGCTCAGAGTAGAGCCGCTGCTCCTCCACATCGAGAGGAGTCAGCTGAGATGGCTCGAGCATCTGCTCAGGATGCCTCCGGGACACCTTCCTGGAGAGGTGTTCCAGGCACGTCCCACCGGGAGGAGGCCCTGAGGAAGACCCATGACACGCTGGAGGGACTATGTCTCTCGGGTGTCCTGGAAATGCCTTGGGATCCTCCCGGAAGAGATGGAGGAAGTGTGTGTTGTGAGGGAAGTCTGGGCCTCCCTGCTCAGGCTGCTGCCTCTGCGACCTGGTCCCGGATAAAGTGGAAGAAACTGGATGATTTGATGGATTATTAGTACAATTATAGGAACTCTTTTTAAACTTAACGCGTTTTAAACAAGTTGCTGATCATTTGTGATAAACTCCAGTGCCAGTGGTAAT
The DNA here is from genome assembly GCF_009829125.3 of Periophthalmus magnuspinnatus. NCBI lineage: Eukaryota > Metazoa > Chordata > Actinopteri > Gobiiformes > Gobiidae > Periophthalmus > Periophthalmus magnuspinnatus. Next base: position 11,951,288 of record NC_047132.1, read on the forward strand.
GGACACCCCAGCTATTGAATCCACACGGCTGATCTTAATTGTTCATGTATCAAACTACGCCGATATACTCTTTGTAGAAGATGTTTAAGTGTCCTGCACACACTGCCTGAAGCGCATCTGAACAGGCTTCAGAGAACTGTTTCACATGACCAGCTCAAATGCAACAGGACTCAGTTTAATAAAAGTCAATACTTCTACAAAAGAAAAGTATCAGAAGTATCTTTATGTGTCACCAGTCAAACACATGACTAATGAAAGCCACATGAATCATATGTTACTGAAGCTGATCAGTCAGTGTTCTATTGTTCATTCACACTACCTCCCTCTAATCTAAACTATCAGACTTTCCCTGGTGTTATTTTAAAAGATCCATGAGGCTAACCAGCTACATGCTAATTACTATCCATTAAAAAACAGGATTCGGCAAATTCTTTTTAATAACTTAACAGTTTACAAAGTTTTAGAAACAGATTTTAAATAAATGTATGGATTTTGAGGTCATTAGAAACCATAGAGCTGAATAACACTGAGCTTTCAAACTTTTAATATTCATTTTCAGAAAGTCTATGGAAAAATTTACTTCAGGGACCGGAGGGTGTTCAGTCACTCTTGAGGTCCATGGGGAGCAAAAGAGTCACTGTACACTTGCACCCCCTGTTGGTTTAAATTGGTACATTACAATTCACATCAGTGTTTATTCCTTTGCATCAAACATAATATGAAACGCAACAGTATTTCATATTTTCATCTTTACTTTAAACATGTCCATATTTAGACGCTTTCTCTAAATCTGAAAATGAATTCTTAATATTTCTGTTTCTTGCAGCGGCGGATGGGAAGTACAGTGGTCTGGTGGACGTGCTCAGGACTTTGCTGAAGGAGGAGGGGCCTAAAGCTCTGTATAAAGGCTTCAACGCTGTTTTCCTGAGGGCCTTTCCTGCCAACGCTGTGAGTTCTTAAGAGGGACTGAAGCAGGATTAGTTTATACCATAGACTGTATAAAGAATTGGACTAAGTGAGTGTGACGTCACCCACAGCGTTCCAGTCAAATTACGCTCATCGAGGCTAGAGCAGTTATAGTTTATTTGGAGCAGAGTTCCATATTTAGAATCCCGACCTTGAGTATCATAGCAACCAAAGAGCCAATCTGGAGCGAGGCGGTAATTCCCGCCTGCACAACTGTCTTAGCAGGAAGTGGGCGCTTGTCAATCAAACCTGTTGGTAACGCAGCGGGAGTGACCTCAGGGAAAGAAGGCGCCTGATTTGTCTGTTGTTAATGTTCATATCTTGATTTATGGACACAATAGCAAAATAAAAAACCCAGGATCATGTAGAGCAGGTTAATACGAACATTTTGAGACCAAAATAATGAGTCTGACAGCAGCATTTACAGAGAGAGGGGCCACAGTTTTCTAATGTAAAGTAAATTGGAGCCAGAGTCGATGGAGCCAGAAGTGCGCCCATGATCACTTTGTGTTTGGAATGTGGCGGCTAGCAGGTTAGCCATGTCCATTTATGTATATAGTCTATGGTTTATACATTATTACATTATTATTATTATTTTTACATACCTTTTCTTTATTTATTGTTACAAGAGAATACATTTTAAACAGGTTTCTGTCTTGTTTCAGGCCTGTTTTCTTGGATTTGAAGTGGCGTTAAAGGGTCTGAACTGGGCTGCTCCAAGCTGGTAGATGCCACTGTGTGTGCACTCAACACCAAAGACACAGACGTGCTTTTATCATGTTTTTATATTTGAACTATTACTTGTGAATTATGTTTGGTTTGTTGTGTTTTTATTTTTAAGTGAGCTGTTTCAAGACAACATTTGTAATTATTGTCTATAAAAAATTAATCACTTAAAAAACTCTGAGTTGTAATTCCATTTGTTATGTATGAACTAAACAAGGTCTAAGGTCCAAGACTAAACTAGTACTAAAGGACTAAGCCAGGACTAAGCTATGACTAACCCAGAGACTAAACCAATTAAAATCCAAGACTAACCCAGTATAAATCTGCAACTAAACCAGAACTAAACTAAAAATAAACCAAATACTAACCAAGTTTTACATATAGGACTGTGTTACAATAGCACACACATTTGGGACTAAATCTGGACTAGAGTAGGACTACACCAGAAGTAGAACAGGACCAAATTGAGACTACAACAGAACTAAAACGGGTCCAAACCAGGTCTAATCCAAGACTAAACCAAGGAGGTTGCAAGCCTAAAACAAGATGAAATCAGAAGAGTGAGGACAAAACAGTAATAACACTATAATTCCTAATAAATAAAAAATGGGTAATTGATGGGTTTCAGTTTCCTGTTTATAGGCGCCTTTTTAAGTACTTGTCATCATTCACAAGATGTAATATTTAGTTTTGAATTGTTAACTGCTATGGCAACGGTGCTACTTATTCATCACTCTGAAACCCATGTATACAGTTATGGACAAATCCAGATAAGTAATAACAAGCACTTATACATCTTCGAAAACAGCGCACACTGGTGGCCAAATAAGCGTTACTCCTAAGAACTACACAACCCATAATCCACTGCGTTTCCTGTTCCGGAAGTAGCGGCCGGGCTGCAGCAAGTGAATGAGGTAAATATCACTTCTCTTTTGTGTTTTTTAGACCGAAAATGACCTTAATATTTAACATAATTACACAGATCTGTCTATTTATGTCATTACGTACGTTTTATAGTTTTAATTAGTTTAATTGTTGTTTAATTTTACGCAACGTGGTTAGAAGAAAAGGGACAACGTTGCATTCACTGCTTTTTGACAGCATATTTACTCCTTCGCAGGTGATAAACTAGTCACTTCTGTTTAACTATATGATATTTTATGTTTGCATTATTTTTGTAAGCTGTAGAAAAAACACAAGATACCGTCTAACTAGCAAAAAACATTCCCGAAACAGGATAGAGAGCTAGCAGCATGCGCTTCCTCTGCATGTCCCTTTGACCTCCTGATCTGGTTTGAACTAACAACCCCCCAAGGTGTTTTGTAAAATTATATGTGCATGCATGTTAATTCCTATTTTAAAATGTTTTCTAAAATATTGTTAAGGGCTTATTTGCTTAACAATACAGTACAATAATGAGTAATGCATAAGTCATGGTGAATGTTTCCTTTCATTCAGCCAGGGGATATTTGATCTATTTGATTATAATTAATTTACTATTTAGATGTTTAAAGTAATCCTGTAGTGTGTTTTTGAAATGTTCTGCTAAAATAAAGAATGCCATCTAATAAGACAGCAGTGGTGGATGAAGTACACAATTTTGTTACTTGAGTGAAAGTACAGATACAGAGGTAAAAAGTTACTAAAGTAAAAGTAAAAGCATTACATACAAAAGCTACTTAAGTAAAGTTTTAAAGTACTTGTGTGAAATACTTGTACAGTACATTTTTAAACGAGTATGGTTCATTAGTTGTGTGTAAATGTCGTGATATTGATTCAAAATGAAATTTTGGTCACAGTAACAATATGAATCCATTTCTTAATTTTTCTTATGAATTTTGTGTATTTATTTTTGTTTGCTTAAAGCCGAAGCTTGAACTGAAAAACTTTAGTCAGGATGTTTCCACGAACATGGTAAAATTAATGCCTCAAATCTTATGAAAAGTACTTTTTACATTTTACATTTCAGTCTCAGTGTTGTAGAGTAGAAAGTACAGATACTTACTGTACTTGAGTAAAGTACAGATACCTAAAAATTCTACTTAAGTACAGTACTTTACTACTTGTACTTCGTCACCACTGTAACAGAGACACATAGTTCTCTCTCTTCAAACTCAACACTGCAGCTATTACATAACTATTATTATATTCAGAAATAGATCATACTAGCCAACGTGTTCATTTCTGGTAGGTTTCTAAATCACATTACATTATGTGGCATTTAATTTGAAGTATTCAGAGAAAATCTTGTTAATTGCTGGGCTTTGTTACATTACATCATCACCACAGACTGTAGATATATATTCTTTATACAGCTATGATCATCAGACCCTGTTTGTCAGGTTCAGTCTCCAGACTGGATGAGCCTTCAAATTTAAAGGTGCACTATGTAACTTTTCTATTGGAAGATTCACCTCCTGCTTGTTGCTATGGAGATGTTATTGCTTTGCCAGCAATGTACCACCATATGTCAATAAACATATCTAACTTTTATCAATTTGAAGTGTTTCATTGCTCAGTGGGGGTTGCCTGTCTCCACAAATCTGACCTGTAACTCAGACCCTTCAGAAAGGTTACACAGTGCACCTTTAAATGATCAGGTTCAAAACCCAGTTTCTGTTGGATTTTGTGCACTCTCAGTGTGCCTCTATTGTACTTTTTGTTATTTCTAACTCTCTCGGTCTCTGTATTGAAAAACAGGGGGCGCTGTGTGGATGCAGTCCCAGAGGAGGAGAGCTGTCATGCCGCTGGAGGTGAAATGGCCATTCCCGCAGTGCCCCCCACTGGCCTGGAGGGTCTCTGGCACTGTGGTGATGGGGATGGTGGGCTCCTACTCCTACCTCTGGACCAGTAAGTCAGTCTACTCAAATGTAGAGCTGGTTTTAAGTTTCTTTTTTTTGTTATCAGCAAATTTCTTGGTTTCCTATAATAAACAGTGTATTTTGATATTTATTTAGATTTATGTCACACAAATTTATTGTTTAGTGGGAAATAAAATGTTGTCCCTACTTGTAGGACTCATGTTCTTTCAGTGTTGTTGTTATTAATTATTTGTAATGTGTGTGTCCTGTGTGTTCTGCAGACTACATGAACCGTCTGACTGTCCATAACCAGGAGACTCTGATGGAGCTGGTGGACTCTCGACCCTCAGACACTCCCCTCATCACCTTGAGCAACCACCAGTCCTGCATGGACGACCCACATTTATGGGGTAAGACTGAGAGAGTGAGGAGAAAGGGGGAGGAGAGAGAGGGAGGAGAGAGGAACAACCACCAGTCCTATATGGATGACACACATTTATGGAGTAAGACTGACAAAGGGTAGGGAGGAAGAAGAGAGGGGGAGAAGAGAGAGGGACAGAGAGGGGGAAGAGAGAGGGGCAGAGAGGGAGAAGAGAGAGGGAGAAGAGAGAGGGAGAAGAGAGAGGGAGAGAAGAGAGAGGGAGAGAAGAGAGAGGGAGAGAAGAGAGAGGGAGAGAAGAGAGAGGGAGAGAAGAGAAAGGGAGAGAAGAGAGAGGGAGAGAAGAGAGAGGGAGAGAAGAGAGAGGGAGAGAAGAGAGGAGTAATTAACAGTCCTGAATGGATGACCCGCATTTATGAGGTAAGACTGAGAAAGAGGGAGGGAGAGAGGGGAGAGAGCGGAGCAACCAGCAGTCCTGCATGGACGACCAGCAGGTAAAACAGAGAGGGAGAGGGAGGGGAGAGAGTGCGAGAGAGAGAGAGAGTGGGTGAAGAGAGGGAGGAGAGAAGAGGAGATGATGAGAGAGGGAAAGAGGAGAAGAGTGGAGGTGAACAGAGGGAGAGGAGGCAGGGGAGATAGAGGGTAGTCCTGCATTGATCACTCAGATATGTGGGGTAAGGGAGAGGGAGAGGAGGGAAAAAAAGAGGGAAATTACGAGTGATCCATATTGCCTGATATAGCCCCTGTTTTAGCTAAATGTTCTTTATAACTGTTGTCTTCTCTCCAAAGGCATCCTCAGGCTCAAACAGTTGTGGAACTTCAAAAAGATGCGCTGGTGAGTAAGTTATATTATTATTACAAAGATAAACTAATGTTAAAATTATAATAGTAACTTAAAGCCCCAGTATGTAACTTTTTAGCCCAAAAGTAGACTAAATATTGAAATATCCAATTCACTTTCAATTGAAAAACTGTCACCCTCTCTCTGCAAGTGCTGCTGTCAGGCTTGTCATTTTGGTCTTAAAATGTTCGTATTAACCTACTTTACTGGCATTTTTATTTTGCTATTGTTTCAGTTCATATGTTAAATATAAACATTAATAGCAAACAAATCAGTCAAATCTTTTTTCCTTGAGGTCACTCCCACTAATGTTGGCAACAGGTTTGATTGACCTTGTTGTTAAGCGCCCGCCCCCTGCTAAACCAGCAGTGCGAGCAAGAAGGGGTCTTACCTTCAACAGCTTTGCTCCAGATTGGTTCTTTTGGTTGCTATGATACTCTACATTTGCCCCTATAACTGCTACATGGATGAGCTTCGTTTGACCCAACGCTATGGGAGACGTCCACTTCTTTATACAGTCTATGTGAAAAAACAAAGAAAAACATGCATTCTTACTGTGAGCAGGTTTCCATCTCCACAAACCTGACTTTAATTTGCGCTGCAGAGACTTTTCCTGCTTGCTTCCATGGAAATATTGTTCTTTTGACTGTAATATTCCACAGTATGGCAAAAAACATATCTTATGCAGAATGTTCCAGTGTGGTTTTAACTTTGTATTTCCATTGAATCATGCAGTAGACTGCCAGAAAGTTACATACTCTAGCTTTAGTCATAGTAAAATATAATAAACTGGTCTCAAATCTCTCCTCCACTTGGGGCAGAGACTCACCACCCACTCGTTGTGGTAAAGAAGGAGCTGAGCCGGAAGGCGAAGCTCTCGATTTACCGGTCAATCTACGTTCCTACCCTCACCTATGGTCATGAGCTCTGGGTAATGACCGAAAGGACAAGATCGCGGATACAAGCGGCTGAAATGGGCTTCCTCCGCAGAGTGGCCGGGCGCACCCTGAGGGATAGGGTGAGGAGCTCGGTCACACGGGAGGAGCTCGGAGTAGAGCTGCTGCTCCTACACGTTGAGAGGAACCAGCTGAGGTGGCTCGGGCATCTGCTCAGGATGCCTCCTGGACGCCTCCCTAGGGAGGTGTTCTGGGCATGTCCCACCGGGAAGAGGCCCCGGGGAAGACCCAGGACACGCTGGAGGGACTATGTCTCTCGGCTGGCCTGGGAACGCCTTGGGGTCCCACCGGAGGAGCTGGAGGACGTGTCCGGGGTGAGGGAAGTCTGGGAGTCCCTGCTTAGACTGCTGCCCCCGCGACCCGGCCCTGGATAAGCGGAAGAAAATGGATGGATGGATGGGTCTCAAATCCTTTTGCCTATTTCCTTGACTTTCAGGACCCCTACCGCTTCAGACATCTGCTTCACTAAAGAGCTGTACTCAAAGTTCTTCAGTCGTGGAAAGTGTGTCCCTGTTGTGAGAGGTAAAATTCTTTCCTTCATCTAACTAACTAACTAACTACATCGTCAGACCCAAAGCAAACAAAGGAAAACAAAGAGAACAACAAAGCTTGCCAGGATGCCAATAGATGTGTAAAACACCCATTAAGACTTGTGTGAATATGCCAAGTATGTCTCAGGCACAGTGCACACTTAGTGTAGCTCAATAGACCTAGCTTACAGAAACTGTAAACAATAGCTGTTTTTAGTTTCAGTGTGGTTAGCTCTTCCCTTCAGATGGATATGAGGCAGTGTCCAGTTGATAGATTTTACTTTTGGCTTTTACCTTAAGCTATAAAAGCCATAAGATTAATATGACGATCCCAAACAAATAATGAGAAAGTTCAACATTTGTGGGTCAGAACTTTGAGATTTCTTTCAAAAACGGTGAATCTCCATACAGTTATATAAGGTTAGACAGGCCCCGCCTCCATCTGAGATTATGAACATGAACTCTACCTATTTACAGTCCTAAGAACAACGCTGGTTTTCTACTTTAGGTGATGGTGTTTATCAAAAGGGCATGGATTTTGTCTTGGAAAAATTAAACAATGGAGAGTGGGTCCATATATTTCCTGAAGGTATGTGAAACTTTAAAGCTGCACTGTGTAACTTTTCTGGTGGAAACATCTGCTAATGACTTGTCTCTACGGAGATATTATTGCTTTGGAATGGTCGTCAGTAGGCCAACTTATCCGCGGTGAGTTCGGGCTTAGTTACACGTCAGATTTGTGGAGAATTGTCCCGCTTTTCTCCATGACTACGTTAGTGTTTTGCCTAGAATGTTACACAGTATGGCATTAAACATATTTACCTCCATAAACGCCAGGTTCCAGGTCAGATCTGTGGAGAAGTGACCACATTTACAGTAAGAATGCACAGTATTTTATTTTGAGACATAGAAGATTTGTAATGACATAAATGCAAGTTGAATAAGTTTAATGCTTTGCTTTGCTAATGCTAATACTTTGTAACACTTCAGTAACATCTCCATAGAGACAAGCAAGTGGCAAGCCCTCAACTGGAAAAGCTACACAGTGCACCTTTCACTACATATTTCCATTACTGTGTTATTAAAACACTGTCTTCTAACAGGGAAAGTTAACATGACTGAAGAATTCATACGGTTAAAATGGGGTAAGTGTTTACTTCGGTTATATTAGAGAGGGGGGGTTATGCAAAAGAGATTTTTTTGGAGCTGTGATGTCATGTTCTAATGTTGTTCGCTCATCAAAAACATGCCTGAAGAGGCTTTAGATGTCATCCATGCATGTTTGAGTAATCTAGTGATCTCTGCCCGGCTCTATTCAAACCCTCCGTACGGTTAGCAGTAAGATTCTGTACAAAGCTCCACCCACAAGTCTACGTCACCCATGCTCCCATACGACAGTTCTCCATAAATATACAAAACATGATACAAAACTGTACACAGCAACTTGACAAACCTGACTAACCTCATTAGTGGGATGCAGCTGATTGTGCTAAGTCACTTCCCCTTCTGAGCACTATCACAACACAGAGAGCAAAGAGAGGGAGATGAAAGTGAAATTTGTAAAATATGTTAATATGTTTTGGGTGAATATAGAATGTTCAAAATGATAAGAGCTAACATGGTGATCTAAATATGTTATGTGTTAGCAGTTAATACCACATAGAAATAAAAATTTAAATTACATGTTCATGTTGATTTTTATAATTGTTTTGTTTTGCAGGTGTTGGTCGACTCTTATCCGAGTGCTCCCTAAACCCCATAATATTACCTCTCTGGCACGTGGGTGAGTGACACTTTTGAGTGACCAAAAACTTTATATGACAGAAACATTTTACTGGCGACACGGTGTTTATATCCAATAACCAGGTAGAAAAACTAACTGAACTTATATATCTTAACTGTCATAAAAACAAAACAAAAAAACAGAGGGCGCTACTAGGCTTTACTCTCTGAAGCTGTGAGAAAAAACACAATTTGAAATACTAATCTAAACTTTCAAATAAATGAATTCATATGTTTTTTGTTTTTTTTCTCTTTTAGGTTTGAATGACGTTCTGCCAAATGAGACGCCCTATATTCCTCAGGCTGGAAAGGCAAGAAAATACACTTATATTTAATTTTTTGTTTATGTTTTTATTCACTTTACGCATTTTTTTAAAAGCACTATCACTCAGTTTGACTCCCAGGCATTTCTGTGTGGAGTTTGAATGTTCTCCCTGTGTCTGGGTGGGCTCCCAACCACTGCAGACATTAAAGGAATCATCCAACACAGAGGGCAAATTTTAAGCTTTGACGTGATCTGATGTGTTACTTTGTTGTCGTTATTCCTCATCTCTGTTCTTCCAGAGGATCACGGTTCTTGTGGGGAATCCGTTCAGTGTCAAAGACCTGGTGGAGTCCCTCAGAGCTGAAAACAAGTCACAGGTTTGTTGCTCTGTTACGCACAGTTTAATTTATTCTCAGTGCTACTAATGTGTATCTGGTATTTTAATAGCATTATTTACTGTCCCTAGTCATTTTGGGAAATTTTAGTGGAAACTAGATAAGTTTGCAGCTTTCTAGAAAAACCCTGCTGCCTTTAGTGGCATATGCAATTTCAGGTACTTAATGATATCACACAGGACTGCCCTGATTACAAACACCTGGCTGCAGAGGCGGAGATTGAAGTGTGGATACCTGTTAGACCAATCACACTGTCATTTATACGTCCAGACCCCGTCCCTTCTCCCCCCTCACTCTCCCCTTTATTCCGCCAGACCCCGGAGTTTAGGTGTTTAGTCCCACTTAAAATTTTTGGTTTGGTTTTTCTCAACTATGATAATGATATTAAATTGTATATATTTGGAGCCTTTCAAGAGTCTCGTTTGAATTTTTTTTTTTCTTTACAGTTGGAGATGAGGAAGACTTTGACAGACTTTATTCAAGCCGAGTTTCGGAGTTTGAAACCGCGAGCTGAAGTGCTTCACGGACAGACACAAACCAACTCCTGACTTCACAGAAAAACAAAAACTACATTTCAGAATCAACACTCAGGACGGACATTTTATAAGGTCGTGAAATTGTTCGTTTTTTGTTTATTACTGATCACAAGTGCTGGGACGACAGTGGTGCAGTGGGAGCAGCGTTCACCCACCTACCAGAAGCTCACCGGTTCAACCCTCGTCAGAACGCTTGCTGATTTTGTGTCCCTGAGCAAGACACTGCATCCTTTGAGTCCACTAAACAGTCATAGCATGGGGCTGGTTGTAATGGGAAGGGTATCCTCACTAAAAAAATTTTTAAACATGTAGCTGTAGCATCTAAAAAAACAAAAGTCCTACTTGAACCATTATCATAGAGATTAACAATTGAAAACAAATAAATGTATTGATTGAATGGTCAAAATTCCCCAAAATGGCGTCCGTAGTTAGAAAAAGCATGTGACTGAAACTACCAATTGTAAAGGTGCATTGTGTAACTTTTCTGGTAGGACTTTTTAAGGTATTTTAAGCAAAAAACTAAAAAAAACAAAACTTGTCTATCTTGCATTTATGTTTTTATTACATTACCATGAACATCCAGGCAAAGCAATTTTGTCTCCATGGAGACAAGCAGGTTGCGGACTATCACTAGAAAAGTTATGTAATGTATCTTTAAAGTGGAACTAAACACTAAATCACAACTGTGTATATGGTATTTTTTAATGGCCTTATGTACTGTTCCTAGTTTTTTTTAAATTACAAACTAAATCTAAGTTTATGCTGCCTCCTGTGGCCTCAGGAATTTACCATGTGACGTCACACAGGACTGCCCTGATTACAGCCAGGTGTTTGTGATAACAAACACTGGGCTGCAGGGGCGGAGTTTGAAGTGAGGATGAAGTGTGGATACCTGTTAAACCAATCACATTGTTCCTTATACTGCACCCTTCCTCCCCCCCCCACTCTCCCCTTTAGTCCTCCAGACTCCCCCGCCTCCTCCCTCTTCCCTTTCGTCCTCCTTTTAGGCAGATTTTAGGTGTTTAGTCCCACTTTAAATTAGTATATTTACTTGTACATTGTGTGTACAGACTGAGACTTCTGTTATTATGAAATGAAAAATGATTTGTAGATAATTTCTACATTGATTTATCCTAATGGTTGATATGAGACCTGAATATATGTGTGCAATAACCTTAATCATATCAGATACTGGATAATATTTTATGAAAATGTTTAAGGTTTTTGCCAAATTTCTTACATGATGCAAATGAATGCTGATTTTTAAACAAAATGATTTTTCGTATTTTTCTTGAAGTGACCTGTATCCTACAGACACATTAATTAATATTGTATTTTTTGCTAAGACCTCAATTGTTTAGCAAGGACTAAACTACTACTAAACCAAGACTAAACAGACTTGACCAGGACTAAATCAGGACTAAGCTAGTGCTAAACCAAGACCAAATTAGGACTAAACCAGGTTCAAATCAGGACTAAACTAGGAACCACCCAGGTCATTTAAGAGTCAGGTTTATGGAGGAACAAGCTCGTTCAGATTGTGTTATTCTACTATGTTTTGACTGTTTTTCAGTACAAAATATAATAATTTTAAAAATCCAAACTTTTAAAACCGGCTTTTATTTTAGTCTATTTTGGGGATAAAAGGTTACATATTGTGTCTTTAACCAGGAGTAAACCAATACTGGTATTTGACCTGGACTAAAGCAGTATTTTACCAGGTCTAAACCAGGTCTGAACTGGTCCTGATCCTGCTGGCCCCGCCTCTGTATCCTTTCCGCCTGTCTTTGATGTGGGCACGTGACGTAGGGACGCACGCCTCACGCACGCTCGTCTTCTTCATCCTCCGGTAAAGATGGCGGCCGCTCGGATCCCGCATCTCCGTCGCATCCCTCGAGCTTTCGTCCTTTCTCTCTCTTTATTGTACGTTTTATCGTCGTGCTACGGCGAGGAACAGGTCCCGCTCATCCTATGGACCAGCGAAGGGTGTGTATTTTTGTTTATTTTGTTTAATTTACTTAATATTATGACGCACAGTTGGATTGTGTCGTGCTGTAACGGGATTCAGTATTGGGCAATGCAAGGTTATTACATCGCCTTACGTAAAAAAGACGTACTCCATAAATCATGCGATATTTATTTCAATTGTTTACATTTTTATAAATGTATTGATAGGTTTGCCGTTGTGTTGCTGTGTGCCCTGAAATGTATATATCGGATGACAGCAGGTGCAGTGTCCTGTTTCAAATGCAGCTGCTGGCCACTAGGGGGAGAACTGTCAACTCCAGTGTTTCAGATGTTATGTGTCAGATGCCCTCCCATCCTCTTTCTATATCCCTGTTCTGTCAGATGCCACCCCACCCTCCTGTATCCCTGTGTGTCAGATGCCTTCACATCCTGCTCTCTCCGCGTGTGTCAGATGCCCTCCCATCTTCCTATATCCATGTGTGTTTGCTGCTCTCCCATTTTTCTATATTTCTGTGTGTGAGATACTCTCCCATGCTTCTTGTATATCCCTGTGTCAAATGCATTCCATCCTGCCCTATACCCATGTGCTGGCTGTTTATCTCTGTGTGTCAGATGCCCTCCCATCCAGATTCATTATTTGTGGAGTTTTATTTGAATTTTGAAAAATACAACAGGCCAATAACGGTGGAATGTGCCAAGGTCCCTCCTTCAGACTGTTAAGTAATCTGGAATTACCTGCAAACTTTTATAGAAAAAGTCCACAAACATTGAAACCTGGTCACTTGTATTTGAGTTAACTGGGCCCATCTTATTTCTACTGAAAGAATTTGTTATTTTATTTATTTATTTATTTTTTTTTGCCGAATTCAGATTCTAATTTTGCAGTTGGTCACAAATGTCCTAAAACGTGACTACAGATGTTTTGGTTTAGGTTCAAGTATCACATAAAAAGTGACTGAACTCTCAAATTAACCACAGAACTGTAGAAATATCACTTTATATCCTTTTTGGATTATCACACTGCAAGTTTCAGTTTTATCATAATTTTTATTATATCTTTTTGTAACTTACTTACAACATAGAGTTTTTATTATAAATGATGCTGAATATTTTCATTTTGCATACCTTAAAGTTGTAATATAGCTTCCAAATCATATGTCACTGAAATAATTGACTTTTTGTGTTAACAGAGCCGCCATGCCAAGCCAGAGTGCGCCATCTGCTGGACATATAGTGGAACAGCAGCAGTTGTCTTCATACTTGGAAAAAGCGCTGAATCTCGGGCCTAAAAATGTGGTACTTTTTCTACAGGACAAGGTACAGACTACAGTAATTAATGTTTGAGTGTGTATTTTCACTGTAATATTTCATTTATGTTTAATTAATGATCTTTGATTGTTTTTCCAGATGAGCATTGAAGACTTCACCATGTATGGAGGAGCTTTTGGAAACAAACAGGACAATGTTTTTCCAAATCTAGAGGTGAGTCTTGATTTCCAGTTTCAGTTTTGGTGTTTTTTCTGAGAGCAGGTGGTGTCTTTTTCTCAAATGGAACTGCAGCCAGATTTCTGTATCATTATGGTATTTTATTTTAACTGTGAAAAAGAAAATGATTTCCCTGATCATTTCTATTAGATCCTTTATTTATACTAGTCCAACCGCACAACAAAATCGTTTATTAAACACTGAAGGGATGTAAGAGGGCGGGAGGGCATCTGACTTACAGAAATGTAGGAGCTAAAACCTCCTTGTCAGTGCTGTGTGGTCTCTGAAGCAGGGTTGGACCTCATCACCACTTGGATGGGAGACAGCTTTGAGTCAGCAGTGGGGCAGCAGTGCCTGTTGTTGTGTCATTTGGCAAGACACTTCACCCACATTGTCTAGCACAGATTGGCAGCCTCGCTTCTGTCTGGCTCAGGGCAGCTGTCACTACTATAGTGTCCTTCCACCACAGAGTATAGAGGGAATAATGCACAAAATTGTAAAGTAACTTTGAGCGTTTGGTGTTATCTTTGCATTATTATTATTAGCAAAATGGGAGGGCATCTGACACATGGAGATCTAAGAGGATTTTATGTAATTTGTGTTACTATTGTTTATATGATTGTTGTCGGATGAATGTAGCACTGATATTAAAAAAGTATATATATATAATCTGTGAAAACGTTTGTATGTTTGACTTTTGAAGAATTTACCTCACAAATTAGTCTAGTGTTTGTTCTATGGTTGTCCAAATATTGAAACTCAGGTACTAATTAGTAGTAGAACTAGTATCGAAACTAAATACTCATTTGAGCAGGTATTGATACTAAAAAGTCCCATTCACAGGGCAGAAATTATCCTTTCTAGAATATCTTTAAAATGATCTTGAGCTGTATCAGAACAAGTATAAGACACATAGACTAGTATACACTCATGGACCACCTACCTGGACACTGAGGGATTACATAGATATAAGGCCACATGGGAATAGAAAACAAAGTACTACCATTTAATGCTGAAAATCACATTGTGTTGTCTAAACAAAGACTGTTTTTTATTATCATTGTGGTATCGGAATTGGTATCGAGTATCAGGTCTATTCCTTAATACTGAAATCGAGTTTGAAGTTTTAGTATCGTGACAGCACTAGTTTGTTCTCCTGTGTGGTCCATTGCAGAGTGCTCTTCGCTCCTCCTCGTCTTCGCTGGTGCTGCCCGCCGTCTCGTGGCCGGCCTCAAATGCAGTGATCGCTCAAATTCAGGATCATCTAGAAACATCTCCTCTTTACATGGATCCCGAAACTCTGAGCCAGCTGAGACTCAATGCCTCCTCCCCCGCTCTGCTCGTCTTCAGACTTCCCTACGGCAACGGGTATCCTCTGCTCCATCTGACCCTCTCCTCCACATCCTCTGCTCCATCTGACCCTCTCCTCCACATCCTCTGCTCCATCTGACCCTCTCCTCCACATCCTCTGCTCCATCTGACCCTCTCCTCCACATCCTCTGCTCCATCTGACCCTCTCCTCCACATCCTCTGCTCCATCTGACCCTCTGCATCCTCTGACCCTCTTCTCTGCATCCTCACCTCCTCTGACCCTAATTATTGTGTTGGTTGCTTTTCAGAGCTGATCTGATGTCTGCAAAAGAAATCCTCAGTGAAAATGGTCAGTAAGTCTTACGAATATTTCTATCCCTGTGTGTCAGATGCCCTCCCTTCCTCCCATATCCCCGTGTGCCAGATGCAGAAGATAGTAAAGTTGGGTTTTTTGTGTTTTTCAGATGAGGTAATAGGTCAGGTGATGAGCATCATGAAGACTCAGGCTGTCCCATACACAGCTATCTACACAGCTCTGAGGCCCTCAAAGGTAACAGTAAGGTCTCTATGGTAACCATCCCAATATGTGACACCAGCCTGAAACAGTAAAACTGTCAGATTCCTCAGATGGAGTTTCCTGTGTAACAGTCAGACCTGGTTTATGGTTAATATCTCTATAATTACTGTGCCTATCCACATGAAGCAAAAACTGGCACAAAGTTCAGCGTCTTCTGTCAGTTTAAATAAATAAAAGTAAAATCTTCATTTCCAATATCCTCAGATAGTATAGCCATTATTCCATCCCAAATACGTGATTGTTGTCAGTTGGTGGGCAGTGCTCAGTTACATTTTTAAAGAAATTGTACTTTTCAGAGTACTTTTCCAGCATCATACTTTAACTTCTATTTGATTAATGTTTTTATTGAAATAACAGCACTGTTATTTGAGTAGAAGCTGTGGTTCCTCTTCCCTCTGTGAGTGAGTCTAAAGTGACTTGAGCTTTATGTAACAATATGAAATGATTCGAACATTTGTGTTTCTTGCAGCTCTTTCAGATATGATTTAGTTTGGCTAATTTTTGTGTCTGTATGATGTTTTGAAATTATAAATCATGTTATGTCCTGACAATTATTCTTTCCTTGAACAGTACTTTTTCCAAATACTTTTTTTTCCTTTTGAATCATTTCTTGAACAACTACTTTGCACTTCTACTTGATTAATATTATTTTGAGGTAAAATTACTCTACCAACCTGGTTTACACAGTTCAAAGTGCCTGAACATGTCATACTGTTCTATTTATGCGCTCCTTTAGGCTTTTGATTTGTTTTTATAATATTCGGTAATGATGATAATGTGTGTCTGTGTCCTTTAGGGGGCGTCGGCGGTCTCATGGGAGGCAGGTGTGGGCGGAGGGCGATCCCTGCTTCAGGCCAAAGACAGATACAGAGAGCGAGAGAGGGAGAGGCAGCGCAAAGTGAAGGAGCGCCCCGGGGTCTACGCGCCTGTCGAGTTTAAGGTACAACGTGGATTTAAGCAGTACTGTTTAAACCCATTTTTGAGTTTTCAGAGTGGGTAAAAAAACCTCAGACAGAGAGGTGCCCTCAGTTCATCACACCCACAGGGAATGTTGATGTCATCAGCTGCGAAGTATTAATTCTGTCCCTGTGGTGTGTGTCCAGGAGGGGGAGAGCACGTGTCTGCTGCTGTGGGCCAAGTCTCTGTCGGTCAGTATACTGCGCAGTGGACGATGGGAGGAGTATGACCTGACCTCATCCACGTTTGGCGAAGGAGTGACCCCTAAAGTCCATGGATCCAGTTGTGACAAGACCAGAGCCAGGTACTCACTGTCTGTATGGGTTAAACCTGGTTCAGTCCAAGTTTAGTCCTTGTTTAGTTTAAGCTTAGACCCACTTTAGTCCTGCTTTAGACCTGGTTTAGTCTTAGTTTAGTCCTGGTTTACTCGAGGCTTAATCCCGGTTTAGTCCCGCTTGAGTCCTGGTTTAGACCTGGTTTAGTCTTTAGTCTTTTTAGTTCTGGTTTAGTCCTTGTTTACTACTGGTTTAGTTCTGGTTTAGACCTGATTTAGTCCTTGTGTAGTCTTTTTTTAGTCCTGGTTTAGACCTGGTTTAGTCCTGGGTTAGTCCTTGAATTGGCTGATATTCACAGTAAATGCAGAAACATAATTTTTATCTGTCTATACAGTGAGGCAAATAAGTATTTGAACACCCTGTGATTTTGCAAGTTCTCCCACTTAGAAATCATGGAGGGGTCTGAAATTTTCATCTTAGGTGCATGTCCACTGTGAGAGACATAATCTAAAAAAAAACCTGGAAATCACATTGTATGATTTGTTAAATAATTTATTTGTATGTTACTGCTGCAAGTAAGTATTTGAACACCTGTCCATCAGCTACAAATCTGACCCTCAAAAACCTCTTAGTCCACCTTTAAAAAGTCCACCTCCACTCCACTTATTATCCTAAATTAGAAGCTCCTGTTTGAGGTCGTTAGCTGCATAAAGACACCTGTCCACCCCATACAATCAATAAGACTCCAACTACTAACATGGCCAAGACCAAAGAACTGTCAAAATGCACAAGAGACAAAATTGTAGACCTCCACAAGGCTGGAAAGGGCTACGGGGCAATTGCCAAGCAGCTTGGTGAAAAAAGATCCACTGTTGGAGCAATTATTAGAAAATGGAAGGAGCTAAACATGACTGTCAGTCTCCCTCGGACTGGGGCTCCATGCAAGATCTCACCTCGCGGAGTCTCAATGATCCTAAGAAAGGTGAGGAATCAACCCGGAACTACACAGGAGGAACTGGTCAATGACCTGAAAAGAGCTGGGACCACCGTTTCCAAGGTTATTGTTAGTAATACACTAAGACGTCATGGTTTAAAATCATGCATGGCACGGAAGGTTCCTCTGCTTAAACCAGCACATGTCCAGGCCCATCTTGAGTTTGCCAATGATCATTTGGATGGTCCAGAGGAGTCATGGGAGAAAGTCATGTGGTCAGATGAAACCAAAATATAACTTTTTGGTCTTAATTCCACTTGCCGTGTTTGGAGGAAGAAGAATGATGAGTACCATCTAAAGAACACTATCCCTACTGTGAAGCATGGGGGTGGAAACATCATGCTTTGGGTGTGTTTTTCTGCACATGGGACAGGACGTCTGCACTGTATTAAGAAGAGGATGACCGGGGCCATATATTGCGAGATTTTGGGAAACAACCTCCTTCCCTCAGTCAGAGCATTGAAGATGGGTCGTGGCTGGGTCTTCCAACATGACAATGACCCAAAGCACACAGTCTGGATAACCAAGGAGTGGCTCCGTAAGAAGCATATCAAGGTTCTGGAGTGGCCTAGCCAGTCTCCAGACCTAAACCCAATAGAAAATCTTTGGAGGGAGCTCAAACTCTGTGTTTCTCAGCGACAGCCCACAAACTTGACTGATCTAGAGAAGATCTGTGTGGAGTAGTGAGCCAAAATCCCTTCTGCAGTGTGTGCAAACCTGGTGAAAAACTACAGGAAACGTTTGACCTGTTATTGCAAACAAAGGCTAATGTACCAAATATTAACATTGATTCTCTCAGGTGTTCAAATATTTGCAGCAGTAACATACAAATAAATTATTTAACAAATCATACAATGTGATTTCCAATTTTTTTTTTTTAGATTATGTCTCTCACAGTGGACATGCACCTAAGACGAAAATTTCAGACACCTCCATGATTTCTAAGTGAGAGAACTTGAAAAATCACAGGGTGTTCAAATACTTATTTGCCTCACTGTATATCTATATATATATATATATATATATATATATATATATCTCCATCCATACATACATACATATATATAAGTTTAATAAAAATCACTTTGTCTTTTTCAGGCTGGTCCTCAACTATGAAAACGTCCTGGGCCATCGTAGCTTCAAGTTAATGTGAGTCTTGTTTATGTAACAGTGAATATACAGATACATACAAACTTGTATAACCTAACCTCTCATTCACTACCAGCAGTGGACGAAGTACTCAGTTTTGTTATTTAAGTAAAAGTACAGATACCAGAGCAGAAAAATATTCAAGTAAAAATATCACTTGAAAAAATCTATTTAAATAAAAGACTTGAGTTGAATTTTTCTCCCACAAATGAATGCTGTTGTTTTGTCCTCGGGCAAGACACTTAACCCACCTCACCCACAGTGTCTGTGTAAGGTGTATGTGTGTGCCGATTTTTATTTTTGTTTCATAATCAGGATCAACATTGTGTTAAACCAACGCTCTGCTTCACTCAATCGTGATGTGTCCTGTCGCTGTCTGCTGTTGTTTTTCCTCTTGCTATGCATTGTGGTCTATATTGGCCAGTCTAGTGACCACCGATGCCCACTACTTTTCAAGATGCATTGTGGGAAATTTTGCACTACTTTTTCACTTACTGGACATTCAGACACTACTAAAAATGGCCTGACCCCTAAATAGTGCGCCTTGTAGGGAATAGTGTGGACATTTGGACATAGCCATACACTTAAATAGAGAAATACAAACCTAAATCTCTGTGTGTTTGTTTGTTTGTTTCAGTTTTGGTATGAGCCAGCGCCACTACAAAGTGTCTGCTCGCCGTTGGTTCACTCTGGACTTTGTCGAGCTGGAGTATGACGGGACCAAAGCCACTTTTAACGGCTCTAGAAGCATCTATGCTCCGGCTGAGTACTCTTATCGCTGTGAGTCTGTGACCAACTACCTATGGCCCCTGCTCATCCCCCGCTCCAACAAGGACCCCGCCAACCAGTGGAGGGTCAACTTCCAAGACTTCCAGGTAGGGAGGTTAAGATCAATAGGGTAATCAATAATTTGGATTATTAAAGGGCCCATATTACACTGTTTTCTGATCTATGTTATAATGTTGTTTCCTCGTCACAAACAGACCTGGAGTTGTGTTTTGATTCGTTCACACATGTTTAACACAAACCTTGCGTATTTAGGCTGATTTCGGATTGCAAACTGAAAACACACTGTTCCACCTTGTGATGTTATGTGGTAATACAGGAAGTGCTCCACTGTGTTTTTAAACTCCATACACCTTCACTAGAATCATTTGGATGATTTCAGCCTTGGAATTTCCCATCTGTAGTGAACAAAAGGTAAAAGGAGTTGTTCACTTGAACTACCGCTTCATGACATCATAAGGTGGAACAAAGCATTTTTCCACAAGCTCTCAAGAGTCATGTTTGTGTCATATAGGACCTTTTAAAATGCATTTCCATTTAATCTATTGGTGGTTTTCAGATTCAAGGATGTTATGATATCATTGTCCCAGATGGAAGCAAGAGACAGTTTTCCCTATTGATTACATTGTACTTTACCACTGTCAGTTTCTGTTCTGTGCATAAAGAACGGGCACAGGGATTGTTTTGTAGATCTTTAGTGTCGGTTACAGCAATACAGTCAGATTAAAGGCAGTACACGGGGAGATTGTACCATGGTCTGGCAGAGTCCCTGGCAGAGTCCCTGGCAGAGTCCCTGGCAGAGTCCCTGGCAGAGTCCCTGGCAGAGTCCCTGGCAGAGTCCCTGGCAGAGTCCCTGGCAGAGTCCCTGGCAGAGTCCCTGGCAGAGTCCCTGGCAGAGTCCCTGGCAGAGTCCCTGGCAGAGTCCCTGGCAGAGTCCCTGGCAGAGTCCCTGGCAGAGTCCCTGGCAGAGTCCCTGGCAGAGTCCCTGGCAGAGTCCCTGGCAGAAACTCACTGGGGGGCTGAAAATGAGCCGTGACAGGGATAGTGATAAGGAAGTCTACCTCTTATGAATAACACATAATCACATTTTAGAATCTGAAATCCACCAGTGGCCTTAAACCCCATTCACACATGCAGTCTGACCTGGGAATTTACCTGCATTTTGCCAGAACAGAGTCATGTATGAACAAACCCAGAATTGATCTCTCTGCATTTTTCATTCTGCAATTTTACTGGAAATATGCAGGGAGGGCGTGTGTGTGTCTGTGTGTGAGAAAAAATCCAGAAAATTGCCAGAACCATTGCTTGGTTTTCTGGCTACCAAACGTGGTTCCCCGTTTACACCACATGGTTACATTCTTGTCATTGAATTTAAATGATGGGTCACAGCTGAGTGTTCTGGCATTTTGTACCCGGCAATTTACTGGGGTCTATGTGTGAATGGGGCTTTACTGGACTATCACACATGACTTCTGACCTCTCCTGTTGTTTGTGCAGATCCAGGGTTTTAACGTGTCGCGGGGGCAGTTCTCTTATGCCAGTGACTGTGCCGGTTTCTTCTCTCCTGGGATCTGGATGGGCCTGATGACCAGTCTCCTCATGGTCCTAGTGCTCACCTATGGTTTACACATGATCCTGCAGCTGAGGACCATGGACCGCTTCGACGATCCCAAGGGGCCGGCCATATCTGTGCCCCAGAATGAGTGAAAACGCCTGGCATATCCATCCCTATATCTGTGCCCCAGAATGAGTGACATGCCCAGGATATTTAACCCTATCTCTGTGCCCCAGAACAAATTAAATTCCCTTAACGAATGAGATGTCCAGTAGTGAAATGCTCTGCTACATCTGTGCACCAAAAGGAATGAAATGCCCCAACCCAGAGTGAATGAAAACACCTGGGAGTGAACCACCTACCCTCTGTGTGCCCTAGAACGAATGAAACGACCAGCCCCAAACACCCCAGAACGAGTGAGACACCCAGAACAAATGACACACCCGACATATCTAACTCTAACCCCAAAGGCCCTATGATATCTCTGCCCCAAAATGAGCGAGATGCCAGGGAGAGAACCACCTACCATCTGTGTGCTCCAGAATGAATGAAACGCCCATCGTCTGTGTGCCTGTGACTGAATGGACCCTGTCTGCTCCCAGATTCTGCTTAAGTGGATTCACATGGTTTTCACACCCTCTGTTATTCCTTCAATACAAAAATCATATAAAATGTATTGTAGTATGAGTGAATAAAACATATATAAATAAATACATAAAATTGTTATATAAATTTTAATTGATAAAATTATACATATACATTACAACTTCATACAAATATAGAACTTAATAAAAATGCCTTTTGCAAACATAAATAAAACAAACTTAAAATAGAATGAAAACGATTCCAAAATCAACATAAACATGATATGAAAGCATCTTCTCATTAGAGTAGTGTTATTTTTATGTTCCAACACAAAAGGATTCCAGTGTACATAATTTGTGTTACAGATGATGATGCTTGTTTATTGTTGAACGTAAATGTGTTTACACTTGTATTCATGTGTGTGAATAGAACATCAGATTATTCATGAGAAGATGTCTGTGTAGACCCTCAGTCATCCAGGTCTGATCCATAGCAAACAACGAAGTTAAATCTGTCAACTGGACAAATCTTGTAGGGGTGAAGACGTTCTGCTGCTCATCCAAGTCGCTTCTTCAGTTCTGGTCAGATTGCTGGTGGCCACTGCCTTTAAATCTGAGGGGAGGGGCTAACTACACTGAAACTGTAAACGGCTATTGTCTCCAGTTTCAGCTGAAACTACCCTATTCAGCCCTTAACGACCCTGCTATTGTTCTCATTGTTCTGGGTCTGAGGATGGAGTTGTAGATGGGGGAGAGATTATGTCTCAGGCCCCCATTTTTGCCTTAAAGTGCCACAAACACTTTAAGGCAAAAATTGGTTCACCCTAAGGACAAGACTCCGAGCCATAAACAAAGTACTGTAGTCTACTCCATTCAGTGTAGTGAAGAGTGCAGTGAGCGTTACATTGGAGAAACTAAACAGCCACTCCATAAGAGGATGTACCAACACCGGCAGGAGAGTTCCTCTGGACCCCAGTTCGCCGTACATCTCCATCTCAAAGCCACTAACCACTCCTTTGAAGATAGTGAAGTTCAGATCTTAGCCAGAGAAAATAAATGGTTTGAGAGAGGAGTTAAAGAAGCTATTTTTGTTAGGAAAGAGAATCCTTCCTTAAACAGAAATGGGGGCCTGAGACATAATCTCTCCCCCATCTACAACTCCATCCTCAGACCCAGAACAATGAGAACAATAGCAGGGTCGTTAAGGGCTGAATAGGGTAGTTTCAGCTGAAACTGGAGACAATAGCCGTTTACAGTTTCAGTGTAGTTAGCCCCTCCCCTCAGTTAGATTTAAAGGCAGTGGCCACCAGCAATCTGACCAGAACTGAAGAAGCGACTTGAATGAGCAGCAGAACGTCTTCACTCCTACAAGATTTGTCCAGTTGACAGATTTAACTCCGTTGTTTGCTATCAGATTATTCAGACTGATTAAAAAGGATGAACAACAAAAGATTTACTCTTGATGGAGAAGTTTAATATGTTAATGTGTCTATTTTTACTTTATCAACATCATTTCAAGATGTATCTCGCTAGTTTCAATGTATTTATTTTGGTCATTTTTGGAGTTCAGTTTTACTAGGAATATTTTGAAAAAGGGAAAGTGTACACATAACGATGAATAAATAAATGTGATCTTGTTAAACTTCTCAAATCAAGTAGAATCATGGAAGTTCCAGTTATTTGAAATGGTTATAGAATGTATTTATTTTCAGTGAAGACTCTTGGTCATCACTGCACTGCAAACAAAACTTAAAATTGCACGTAAAACATTCTGAGTAATCTTGAATTACACAAACACAAAAATAACAGTGAAATGATGGACTTGTTTGGATTAAGTCCCTGTTGACTTGTGGAGAGTGTTTGTTGTCTTTGTGAACTCAATAAAACTGTGGTGACCATAAAGACTTTACAGCAACTGCAGTTTATCTGTAATATAACATTTACATAACATGAGTTTTCACCTGAAGCTAAGCAGGGCTGGGCCGGGTTAGTATTTGGATGGGAAACTATCGCTGTGTCAGAACTAAAGAAAGACTTAAATCAATGACCACCAAATCAGAACCAATCCAAGACTAATCCAGGTCTATGAGTGATTTATAAACCGAATGTTTGTCCTATCAGTGAATTAGACTCAAAAACACACTGCAGCAGCTGTGCATTTGACCTCCAGATGTTTGTAGATGCCCACACAGGGGTCTCCGAACACAGACGTACTGGCTCTGACCGATCATTGTGTCCTTAGGTTGGACTTTGCCTTGAGTGAATGTGTGAGAGTGTGTTGGTGGTCAGAGGGGCTGATGGTGCAGATTGACAGCCTTGGCTTTCTCAGCCTGCCCTAGGGCAGCTGTGGCTGCAATCGTGGGTTACCACCAAGTTTGGAGTGAATGAATAATGAAGCTCTGTTACTCAAGTTAGACTGATCTTTATCTTTAGCTTATCTGTTCTTTGTTTTAACATAAGCTGACTTAGCTGGGACAACTACTACTGTTAAACTAGTCAGTCTAAAATACCATTACAGTCACAAGCTAGCTAGCATTAGCCAACAGTTTTTCAGTTAGTCACTCTCACCTTTTTGTTGAAAATCAAATCATAAACAGAGACATGAACGTTCGCATGGATCATAGGCTCCTGAAAATGTGCTCTTTAAATCTCTGCACAGTCACAGCAACAACAGAAAAAGTACTTTCAGTTTCCATTTTTCTGTATTAAGATAATTTATAATTTAAAAAAAGTCTCATATGGACCCCCTGTAATATAAATGAATAGGCAGAGGTTCCAGTACGCTCTGCACAGCAGCAGGCTAGCAAGCTCACTGCGCCTCAACCATAGGCTGTATTAAACCCGGAAAACATAAAATAAACAAACTTATTACTCACAATATTACACAGCTGATTACACAGCTTGCTAGCAACAGTGCATGGTTTTACAACAACTATGAATTAATCTGAATACCTACTGTATATCCACACCCATGTGCACAGATGAGATGCTAATATGTGCACATCTTATATTTTTACTGACAATAATGCAAACTGCAGAATAAAGCAACACCTTTCAAACAATTGACAAATGAAGTATAATTTATACAGCAAAACACAAATGTGCCAGAGCACATGGTTCGTATGCACACTATGTGCACAGAAGCAAGGCTAATGATTACACACGATATATTTTACCTACAATTATGTCAGTAGCAGAATAAACCACGCTTACAGAACGAGAACAGCATCCAATCCATCAAAAAATGCACTTGTCAAGCTCCGTCTATTTACAGAAAAGCATGACATGCTCATTGGCTGTAAGGGGAAAGCATCATTAAATGTGTGTAATGTAATTGGTTGATTCTACAAGGGGGAGAGTGAGGCATAAACTTTCAGTCATCTGTAGCACTGATTCACTGTCTGGGGCTCCCGTAACCCACAACCCCACTTTATTGGCCAACCTTGGTGTCAATCACGTGTTAACACGTGTGTTTAGCACTGAGGAAGAAAGTTGACACTGTCAGAAGTTTATCATGTCTGAAATCGACAAAATAAATGCCAAAAAGTGACGGAGCAGATTTCACGTTTGGAATACTTTCTTGCAGCCGATTGGACATGGAGGATTTAATTTATTTTGTGGACATAATTTCTAAACTGGATTATATTCTCTGGACCTGTACGGAACGGATGAGACTAACTTTCTGGGAATATGTTGATGTTTGACAGAACTAGAGCCCTCAAAGTTAAGTGAAGTGACGTTAATATCATCCCATCCCTACCCCTAACCCACCGACCCTAACCCTCTAACCCCTGACCCACCCGCAGCTCCCTGTCCACTGTCTAACCCTAACCCCGTAACCCTTAACCCACTCACAGCTCCCTGTCTGACCCTCACTCCCTAACCCCCTAACCTCTGACCCCTGACCCTCCCGCAGCTCCCTGTCCACTATCTGATCTTTAATTGTTTATTAATTTTAATGTGACTCGACAAAAACCTCACAGAGATTAAACTGTACAGAAAGTAGTGACGTTAATGGTCACGTGGCAGACGCTGACTGAAAATAAGTCCATAGACATCAAATATTCTTAAAGCAGTGACTCAGATATGAGTCCTGCTGTGGTACTAAAGTTTATGGAGTAGGCAAACAGAAGACGAGAGCTCAACCTTTTGTCTCTGTCACAGGTTTGAAGGTGAGCGCGGGTTCACAGTGAGTTTTGAAGCTGGGTTCATGTACTTTTTCCTCCTAACCTCTTCCTCTCTGTGCACAACACAGAACATAAAACATACATTGTGTGTGTGAGCATACATGAGCAACCGTGGCGTGCTTTTGCCCACCTCCTCCAACTAGGCCAAGTACCAACAGGATCAAGTCCCAACAGGGACAAGTTCCAATCGGGCCAAGTCCCACCCGGACCAAGTCCAAACAGGGCCAAGTCCCACTCCCAATGGACAAACATACCGTGCTTTAGGGGCTATCTGTGCTTGGGCATGGTCCAATTGGGCTAGTGTGAACGCACACTCACTAAATTACATAAATCCCACAAGACTGATTTAACAAAATGAAGGTGTTGTCATTTATTTCTATTAGTTTATTCATAACAATTGTCTTTTGGCCAGTGTTAACATCATAGACAGAACTGTAGAAATAGTATGATTATGAAAAGCAATTTGTGGAGACTTTTCCATGTAGAAGATTATTGTTGTTTTCAGATCAAGCCGATGCTTCTGTAAAATAAAGAACATATAAGTAAAATTGTGGTGTAATTGTATCCTTCACTAATGTTGGCAAATGTCAATAATTTTAAGACCAAGAATAAACCAGGAGGAGGACTCTGGACCGGAGGAGGATTTCCTTGACCAGCAGGTGGCCGAGCAGTAAGGGGTAGGGTTGGAGCCACTTAAGCAACCCCTCCCAGCCCTAGCACTTAATAAGAGTCTACTAGCCAGGGTAACGCATATCACCGAGCCTGTCACCCTAGTTTTATCCGGCAATCACCATGAAATCAGGAGGTTCTTCATCATTTCCGCTCCCACTACGCCGCTCATTCTGGGTCATCCCTGGCTGGTTACTCACAACCCCACTATTGACTGGACTAGGGGAAAGGTGTCGTTGTCATGTGAACTGCTTAGTCTGCTTACCATCTTCACTAAGCTCGACCTTAGGAACGCGTATCACCTGGTGCACAAAAGGGAAGGGGACAAATGGAACAAGGCCTTCAAAACTCCCTTGGGACATTTCAAATATTTGGTCATGCCTTTTGGATTAACCAATGCTCCAGCCATCTTCCAAGCCCTCATCAATGACATGCTTTGGGACTTTCTCAATTGTTGTGTATTCATGTACTTAGATGACATTCTGATTCCCCCCCCCCCCCCCCCCCCCACAGGAACACCATCACCACGTGCGGCAGGTTCTTCAGCGGCTACTGGAGAATAAACTCTACGTGAAGGCAGAGAAGTGTGAGTTCCATGTGGATAAGGTCAGTTTTCTGGGATTTATTGTGGATGAGGATAGTCGTGAACGCTGACCCAGAAAAAATTTAAGCGGTAGCTGAGTGTCCTACACCCACCAACAGGAAACAACTACAAAGATTTATTGGGTTTGCTAACTTCTACAGGCGTTTCATCAGAGACTTTAGCCTTGTTGTTGCTCCCCTCACTAAACTCACCTCTCCCTCCAGACAGTTCTGTTGGACCCCTGAGGCTCAGCCTGTCTTTGAAAACTGAAAAAACCTATTCACCTCAACCCCTGATCCTACGTCAGCCTGACCCCTCCCTCCAGTTCATTGTGGAGGTGGATGCCTCAGACACAGGCATTGAGGCAGTCCTCTCCAAAAGGTTTGAACCCCACAATCGATTGTATTCATGTGTCTTTTTCTCTTGTCGCCTTTCCCCAACTGAGAGCAATTATGACGTGGGGGATTGAGAACTGTTGGCAGTCAAGCTTAGCCCTGGAAAAGTGGCACCACTGGTTGGAGAAGGCAGAGCATCCTTTCCTGGTTCCTTTCCAGATCACAAGAACCTAGCTTACATTCAGTCCACTAAACTTTCAAAGTCCTGGTCTTTATTTTTCATTAGATTCAATTTTATACTCATGTATCGCCCTGGATCCCTTGACATCAAGCCGGACGCACTCCTACGTCAACCTGCACCAGTTCTCCCAGGATGATACTACCACCCCTCCGGAACCCATTATATCCCTTACCTGTGTGTTCGCTGCTGTCCACTAGGAGATTGTGGATCTGGTCTGGGAGGCTCAACGAACCCATCCTGACCCAGGTAATGACCCACCTGGTACTCTCTTTGTTCCAGATCCTGTCTGCTACAAGGTGCTTGAATGGGTCCACTGCTCTTGGTTCGCCTGCCATCCGGGGGTCAATTGCACCCTTTCACTCTTGAGATTTTCTAAGGTGATCATCTCTGAAACAAAGCTGAATACATCTTCAACAGCTTCTGGTAATATTTTAATTTAGCTATCCGTATAGTTAACATTATTAAATCAACAACAACCCTACAGTCCAAGCATATATTTGCAGTTCTTTGGTCAGAAAACGTTCACCACAGTGCGGAAACAGGGCTGGTCTCAATCCTGGCTCTGTTGGAGCAGTTTGTAAATGTCATCAATGATGAGCTTTAAACTATGGGGTGCCACAGGGGTCAGTCCTCGGACCATTAGGTTTATTTATGCTCTGCATGCTGCTCCCCTCAGACTGCCCTTGCTGCGGTAAATTATAAAGTAAGTAGCTTTTTACAGAAGAAACCACTACAGAGACATGATATTTGTTTTATTTATTTTGTATATTTATTTATTTTACAGTGAACATCACGTCAATATTTGCTAATGTTAAGATAAACTTTAATCATCCTTCATGAGGGAAATTCATTCTCTGCATTTGACCCATCCTTCAACCAGTTCACATGTTATCACCAACAACATAACCCAAAGTAAAAATACAGAACTTAATGAAAATGCCTTTTCCAACTATATATATATTTATAGAACATAAACTTAAAATAGAATGAAAAACATATCCCAAAGCCTGTGTAAAACATAATGTAAGAGCATCTTCTCATTAGTGTAGTGTTATTTTTACATTCTGACACAAAAGGGATCCAGAGCACATCATTTGAGTTACAGAATTCATGAATTTATGAATGATGAGAAATGCTATTTACTGGTGAAATTAAACCTGTGTTTACAGTTGTATCAGTGCCTCTAGTGAGATACACCTGTGGTGGTAGTGTTGTTGGCAACTGGATCGAAAAAAACGCAGCCATGACCGGTGTATTCATTGCAGACTGCATCTGTAAAATAAACAGGTTTTCTTTCTCAATTCAGCAATTCAAACATTCAAGTTAAACTGTCATGTAATTCTACCCTCCACCAATATTGGCAAATGTCAGATTATAGTTGTAAGACCAGGACTGAAACAGGACCAAATTAGGGACTAAACCACGGACTACATTTGGACTACTAAACCAAGACTAAACCAGGGCCAGACATAGATGTTAAACAGTGACAAAACCAGGCCTAAACCAGGCCTATCAGTGATTTATGAAGATTTTGGAGAACAGGACTGAAACAGGACCAAATCAGAACTAAACCAGGGCTAAACAAGGACTTTAATCAGTGACAAAACCAGAACTAGACCAAGACTAAACCAGGACTAAACCAGAACTAAACCAATACTAAACTTGGGCTAAACCAATGACAAAACTGGGACCAAACACAAACTTAAAACAGGGACAAAACCAGAACTAAACCAGGTATGTAAGTGATTTATGGAACAAAAAATAAATAAAAATAAATAAATGTTTGTCAGTGCATTAGGCTCAAACACTCACCGCGGCAGAAGTACTTGACCTCCAGGTATTTATAGGTGCCCCTGCACGGGTCTCCGAACACAGAGTTACTGGCTCTGACCGAACAGCTGGAGTGGCCATTACACCTGGAGATGACACAATGAGGTATAGGTTATAGACATAAACATATCATACAGTCACTCAGGCCAGATTTTTAAAGTGAAACTCACAGTTTAAAGGTGTAATATGTAACTTTTCTGCCACCCCCTGTGAGGGGTCCACCACTTGCATGTCTCACTGGAAATATTCTTGCTTTGTCTAGCTGACTATTTCCGCTCTAATGTAATCCCTAGGAGCAGACTCGTCAGAAATTTGGGGCCCCTCAAATATAAATTAATAGACAGAGGGTCCAATTCTGTGCCCCTAAGACACTGGGGCCCAGGACAATAGATCCCTTTGTCGAATCCCCTGCCTATGAGGGTTTTGCCACGAGTCACTCTGAAATGAATCAATATTAAAGATGAGGCAGTGGACAGGGAGCTGCCGGTGGATGTCACTGACAACATGTTAAACACTTTACAAATGAGGAGAAAACTTGACCGGAGGACACTTCTGGGTTTAGAAAGGAAGATGCTTGTGCCTCGATGCTAACTTTAATGCTAGTTTTGAGACATAGGCTTAATGAATATGAAAACAAGACTACAAATGGAAGCAATCTAGATCTAAAAACAACCGGGTAGCATTTAATTTAATGAATAAATTAATGAAATTAATAAAAGTTAGCATTGATAGCTTTGAGACACAGTGAGCTAGCTAGTGTGCGGCTGCGCACAGAGCCCATGCATTCTTACTGTGGTTGGCCTCTCCAGAGATCTGACCTGTTACTTGGTATGGTGGTGTCACCTGCTTGTCTCAGTAGAGAAATATTTGCTTAATGTCATACTATGGAACTTTCCTGGCAAAACAAGATATACAAGCAGATGGCAGCAGCAGAGAAGTTACATAGTGCATCTTTAACTTCAGATAGAGAACTTATTGTAAAGGATCTTTACTCTTGAACCACTCTACGCGTGACGTAGTTTTTACAGTGGACATTGCTGAGCTGAGACCAAGGACGATTATCAGAGCAGGTGTTGCGGTTTCTACGGCCGTAGTGCGCCCACACCACATGGATCACCTTATGCAGCCCTGAGAGAGGACACAGCATCACAACAGAGGATTATATTCACTACTGTAAGTATGTTAAACAAATCAAACATGTGGGTGAAGCATGTGTATGTTGAACACGTAATAGTGCAGTATACTGTACCACAGTAGAGGTTGGCGTCGGAGTGTTCACACTCCACAACATTGTGGACCATTGGCTTAATTTCTGGGTGTCCCACACAGGCATAGGTGCTCTCCAAGTACTTGGAGGTGCCATAGCATGGGTCAGACCAGTGAAAAACATATAAGGGTACCTCACAGGTACTCCTCCCATCACACCTGTGGATAACAATGATAAAAATGCGGAGATTTGTAATGAACCCAGGTCTCACAAACATGAGAAGAGATGAACCTTTTCTGGAGGACTTCTTTGGTGCCCTCCTGGAAGCAGTTGGTGTCTGACGGGTAGTCCATGATCCATCCATAACTGCAGGTTTCTCTGTCCTGGCGTCCGTACAGTGCAGCCTGCACAGCAATCACTCCACGGTCTGTGTCAACAACATAATCAACTGTATTTAACTACTTCACAGAACAGGTCACAGTAGTATTGTATGTAGTAAACAAATCTCAGTCCCACACTCACAAACTATGAAGTACACAATACTTTCTTCTGTACTCTGAGACAGACTCACCACAGCTGAGGCGCTGTACATTGCCCCGAAAGTCACATGTGGTCACTGTATGGGTGGACAGAACAGAGGAAGCCTCTATGTCCAGGCATGTGGCAGCCAGCCCTGAAACAGTTAAAAACACGTGTTATTGTAGATGCAGAGACTTAAACACACAGAGCGGTTGAAGGGTTGTACTCACAGAGTGCGATGATGAAGTAGAACATTTTGGCAGAGGTGCAGTCACTGAGGAGATGCAGCATCACTCTGCTGTTTTATACAGACACACAGAGGAGGAGACACAGACTTAAGGACTCAAATCTCAAGTGGTAATACAGGCTTTTCAAATCTCAAACATGTTTTTCTGGTAAGTGCAGGTGTGACGTAACCTCTGATTGGAGTACTACATACTTGTCATTTCAAAATCATTTCACTTGAATTCTCCAGCCTGATTGGTCGAAGCACCACAACAGCATTTAACAAGCCAAAAAATTATATTTTTGTTAAATCTAGTTGAGAGAAAACAGACCTTACCCGGTGGATAAGAAGTGGATTCTCCTGTAGTTGGAACAACCCTCTGGTCCCCCTTCTTAAACAGAGGGACCACCACCCCAGTCTGCCAATCCAGAGGCAATGACCCCCGACCACCACGCAATGTTTAAGAGGCCTGTCAGCCAAGACCCACAACACCCAGAGACTTAAGATACTCAAGACAGACCTCATCCACCCCCGGAACTTGCCAACCACCTCAATGACTTGAGCAAGAGTGATGGATGAATCTGACTCTGAGTCTCTCAGTCTCTGCTTCCTCCTTGAAAGACGTGATGGATTGTGGAGATCCTCAAAGTATTTCCTCCACTGTCCAATAACGTCCCCAGTCAAGGTCAGCAGCTCTCCACCTGCACTGTAAATGGTGTTGGTGAAGAACTGCTCCCCCTCCTGAGGCTTCAGAAACTTTCCCAGAATTGAATTGAGGCCAATAGGCCTCTGATAGGTTGTGCATTACAGCTCTGCCACTCCAGTGTCCAAGACACAAAGTGTTGGTGGTCCTAGTCCTGGTGCCACGTGCTCTGATGACACACTTGTTCTTGAACAAGGTGTTCATTATGGACAAACTGTGACACAGAAGTCCAAGAACAGAACATCACTCAAGTAGCGCTCCAGGTGTCATTGTCCATGTGGACATTGAAGTCTTCCAGTAGAACAATGGAGTCCCCAGTCATTGCACTGTCCCCAAACCGAAGGGACAGGGATGTCACCCTGTTGTTCACTGGGGGAGCTGAGCTGTGGGGCAATAAGCCTGCTGCCTCTCCCCGTGGGCAAATGAGAATTGCCACTCTCTGTTGAACTAAAGGTAAAAAGTAGCTGTTTCTTTCTTTCTTTATTCTTTATTCTTTATTTGACAGGGACCATGTACAAATTCATTAATCTTACAAAGAAAAGATGATTTGCACCAGATTTAGCTACTGCTACTTTCCATCTGCAGTCCCTGAGCAGGTGAACACACATTAAAAAACACATATCAATTGACAATTACAATATACGAAACTATATGAAATTTGAAAACTACATGACGTCACAAGGTGGAACAGAGCATTTTGAGCTTTGGAGATGTAGATAGACTAATAATAAAGGGTTACTCAAACATGTGTGAATGAAACAAAACACAACTTCTGTTAATATAACATGGCTTAACAAGAGTCCATTTTGTCTAATATTGGAACTTTAAAATTTGGTGACAAAATTTGTCACAGAATTTAAATGGCATTAGACAGACATTTTATTGCAATAAGTGTTATTACAATTTTTGTTAAAACAAGAGAGCAGAAATATAGGAGTGAAACATTGTCTAACTCTTGAAATTGCAAAATTCATGTGTAAAATCTAAACTAAATGACTGATTTGGCTGTTTTGGCTGTTTGGGAGGGCGAGAATGAAGTTTTCCTGGTTGAATTGTCACATCAAAGACAACAGGACCAGTTTGAATTTACTGACCAGACGACTCAAATCTCAAGAGGTAATACAGGTTGGGAATGCCTTGGGGTCCCACCGGAGCAGGTGGAGGACATGTCTGGGGTGAGCGAAGTCTGAGAGTCCCTGCTTAGACTACTGCCCCCGTGACCCAGCCCCGGATAAGCGAAGAAAATGGATGGATGGAGGATAGAATGCTGTAACGTCCTGCTCACTGGCCTCTCCACACGAGCATTAAGACAGTTGCAGTACATCCAGGACACTGCTGCTCGGGTCCTGACTAGAACCAGGAAGTACTTCACACATGCATCCTGTGCTCAGATCTCTGC
Organism: Periophthalmus magnuspinnatus; assembly: GCF_009829125.3. Taxonomy (NCBI): domain Eukaryota; kingdom Metazoa; phylum Chordata; class Actinopteri; order Gobiiformes; family Gobiidae; genus Periophthalmus; species Periophthalmus magnuspinnatus. The sequence goes on from NC_047132.1 coordinate 11,985,005, forward strand.
ATTGGCTCCTGTGGTTCAGAGAAAAGACTTTAAAGCAGCTCTGCTGGTGAACAACTCTCTTCATGGCCCAGCACCAAAGTACATCTCCGACATGTTAGTGCCATATGAACCATGTCACACTCTGAGGACTTCAGGGACCGGCCTCCTGTTGGTGCCCAGAGTCAGGATGAAACATGGGGGATCAGCATTTGAGTTTTCTGCTGCTAAAACCTGGAACAGTGTTCCTGAAGATGTGAGACAGGCCTCTACTTTGACAATGTTTTAAATCCATGCTCAAATAGTTCTGTTTAGCTGTGCATATGATGGAAAGGTTTTTATTCTGCACTTTTCTCCTTTAATGTTAATTTTATGATGATTATGTATTATTTTTTAATGTTTTGATTTGTCGTATTGTGATTTTAATGTCTTTCTTATCTGTAAAGCACTTTGTGTATGAATTGTGCTGTACAAATAAACTTGTCTTGCCTAGAGGCACTGAAGGATGGGTCAAATACAGGTTTAACCCAAAAACACTGAAGATGGTGTTATCATTATTGTTAACCTGTGTTGTGTAACAAACTTTAGCTTCTCTCTACAGTGGATCTAGGGCATCTGGGGCAGTGTGCACACAGCGTTACGTAATGTTAGGACAGTGTTGTATATGTGCCCAGTCTGAGTGTTCTGGACAGGTTCAGTCCAACTCCAAACCATGCACCGCTTGACCCTGACACGCGGTGAGTTAAAACAAAAATATATCTTGGCGGTTATTCATCATTTCCGCTCCCACTACGCCGCTCATTCTGGGTCATCCCTGGCTGGTTACTCACAACCCCACTATTGACTGGACTAGGGGAAAGGTGTCGTTGTCATGTGAACTGCTTAGTCTGCTTACCATCTTCACTAAGCTCGACCTTAGGAACGCGTATCACCTGGTGCACAAAAGGGAAGGGGACAAATGGAACAAGGCCTTCAAAACTCCCTTGGGACATTTCAAATATTTGGTCATGCCTTTTGGATTAACCAATGCTCCAGCCATCTTCCAAGCCCTCATCAATGACATGCTTTGGGACTTTCTCAATTGTTGTGTATTCATGTACTTAGATGACATTCTGATTCCCCCCCCCACAGGAACACCATCACCACGTGCGGCAGGTTCTTCAGCGGCTACTGGAGAATAAACTCTACGTGAAGGCAGAGAAGTGTGAGTTCCATGTGGATAAGGTCAGTTTTCTGGGATTTATTGTGGGATGAGGATAGGTGAACGCTGACCCAGAAAAAATTAAAGCGGTAGCTGAGTGTCCTACACCCACCAACAGGAAACAACTACAAAGATTTATTGGGTTTGCTAACTTCTACAGGCGTTTCATCAGAGACTTTAGCCTTGTTGTTGCTCCCCTCACTAAACTCACCTCTCCCTCCAGACAGTTCTGTTGGACCCCTGAGGCTCAGCCTGTCTTTGAAAAACTGAAAAACCTATTCACCTCAACCCCTGATCCTACGTCAGCCTGACCCCTCCCTCCAGTTCATTGTGGAGGTGGATGCCTCAGACACAGGCATTGAGGCAGTCCTCTCCAAAAGGTTTGAACCCCACAATCGATTGTATTCATGTGTCTTTTTCTCTTGTCGCCTTTCCCCAACTGAGAGCAATTATGACGTGGGGGATTGAGAACTGTTGGCAGTCAAGCTTAGCCTGGAAAAGTGGCACCACTGGTTGGAGAAGGCAGAGCATCCTTTCCTGGTTCCTTTCCAGATCACAAGAACCTAGCTTACATTCAGTCCACTAAACTTTCAAAGTCCTGGTCTTTATTTTTCATTAGATTCAATTTTATACTCATGTATCGCCCTGGATCCCTTGACATCAAGCCGGACGCACTCCTACGTCAACCTGCACCAGTTCTCCCAGGATGATACTACCACCCCTCCGGAACCCATTATATCCCTTACCTGTGTGTTCGCTGCTGTCCACTAGGAGATTGTGGATCTGGTCTGGGAGGCTCAACGAACCCATCCTGACCCAGGTAATGACCCACCTGGTACTCTCTTTGTTCCAGATCCTGTCTGCTACAAGGTGCTTGAATGGGTCCACTGCTCTTGGTTCGCCTGCCATCCGGGGGTCAATTGCACCCTTTCACTCTTGAGATTTTCTAAGGTGATCATCTCTGAAACAAAGCTGAATACATCTTCAACAGCTTCTGGTAATATTTTAATTTAGCTATCCGTATAGTTAACATTATTAAATCAACAACAACCCTACAGTCCAAGCATATATTTGCAGTTCTTTGGTCAGAAAACGTTCACCACAGTGCGGAAACAGGGCTGGTCTCAATCCTGGCTCTGTTGGAGCAGTTTGTAAATGTCATCAATGATGAGCTTTAAACTATGGGGTGCCACAGGGGTCAGTCCTCGGACCATTAGGTTTATTTATGCTCTGCATGCTGCTCCCCTCAGACTGCCCTTGCTGCGGTAAATTATAAAGTAAGTAGCTTTTTACAGAAGAAACCACTACAGAGACATGATATTTGTTTTATTTATTTTGTATATTTATTTATTTTACAGTGAACATCACGTCAATATTTGCTAATGTTAAGATAAACTTTAATCATCCTTCATGAGGGAAATTCATTCTCTGCATTTGACCCATCCTTCAACCAGTTCACATGTTATCACCAACAACATAACCCAAAGTAAAAATACAGAACTTAATGAAAATGCCTTTTCCAACTATATATATATTTATAGAACATAAACTTAAAATAGAATGAAAACATATCCCAAAGCCTGTGTAAAACATAATGTAAGAGCATCTTCTCATTAGTGTAGTGTTATTTTTACATTCTGACACAAAAGGGATCCAGAGCACATCATTTGAGTTACAGAATTCATGAATTTATGAATGATGAGAAATGCTATTTACTGGTGAAATTAAACCTGTGTTTACAGTTGTATCAGTGCCTCTAGTGAGATACACCTGTGGTGGTAGTGTTGTTGGCAACTGGATCGAAAAAAAAGCAGCCATGACCGGTGTATTCATTGCAGACTGCATCTGTAAAATAAACAGGTTTTCTTTCTCAATTCAGCAATTCAAACATTCAAGTTAAACTGTCATGTAATTCTACCCTCCACCAATATTGGCAAATGTCAGATTATAGTTGTAAGACCAGGACTGAAACAGGACCAAATTAGGGACTAAACCACGGACTACATTTGGACTACTAAACCAAGACTAAACCAGGGCCAGACATAGATGTTAAACAGTGACAAAACCAGGCCTAAACCAGGCCTATCAGTGATTTATGAAGATTTTGGAGAACAGGACTGAAACAGGACCAAATCAGAACTAAACCAGGGCTAAACAAGGACTTTAATCAGTGACAAAACCAGAACTAGACCAAGACTAAACCAGGACTAAACCAGAACTAAACCAATACTAAACTTGGGCTAAACCAATGACAAAACTGGGACCAAACACAAACTTAAAACAGGGACAAAACCAGAACTAAACCAGGTATGTAAGTGATTTATGGAACAAAAAATAAATAAAAATAAATAAATGTTTGTCAGTGCATTAGGCTCAAACACTCACCGCGGCAGAAGTACTTGACCTCCAGGTATTTATAGGTGCCCCTGCACGGGTCTCCGAACACAGAGTTACTGGCTCTGACCGAACAGCTGGAGTGGCCATTACACCTGGAGATGACACAATGAGGTATAGGTTATAGACATAAACATATCATACAGTCACTCAGGCCAGATTTTAAAAGTGAAACTCACAGTTTAAAGGTGTAATATGTAACTTTTCTGCCACCCCTGTGAGGGGTCCACCACTTGCATGTCTCACTGGAAATATTCTTGCTTTGTCTAGCTGACTATTTCCGCTCTAATGTAATCCCTAGGAGCAGACTCGTCAGAAATTTGGGGCCCCTCAAATATAAATTAATAGACAGAGGGTCCAATTCTGTGCCCCTAAGACACTGGGGCCCAGGACAATAGATCCCTTTGTCGAATCCCCTGCCTATGAGGGTTTTGCCACGAGTCACTCTGAAATGAATCAATATTAAAGATGAGGCAGTGGACAGGGAGCTGCCGGTGGATGTCACTGACAACATGTTAAACACTTTACAAATGAGGAGAAAACTTGACCGGAGGACACTTCTGGGTTTAGAAAGGAAGATGCTTGTGCCTCGATGCTAACTTTAATGCTAGTTTTGAGACATAGGCTTAATGAATATGAAAACAAGACTACAAATGGAAGCAATCTAGATCTAAAAACAACCGGGTAGCATTTAATTTAATGAATAAATTAATGAAATTAATAAAAGTTAGCATTGATAGCTTTGAGACACAGTGAGCTAGCTAGTGTGCGGCTGCGCACAGAGCCCATGCATTCTTACTGTGGTTGGCCTCTCCAGAGATCTGACCTGTTACTTGGTATGGTGGTGTCACCTGCTTGTCTCAGTAGAGAAATATTTGCTTAATGTCATACTATGGAACTTTCCTGGCAAAACAAGATATACAAGCAGATGGCAGCAGCAGAGAAGTTACATAGTGCATCTTTAACTTCAGATAGAGAACTTATTGTAAAGGATCTTTACTCTTGAACCACTCTACGCGTGACGTAGTTTTTACAGTGGACATTGCTGAGCTGAGACCAAGGACGATTATCAGAGCAGGTGTTGCGGTTTCTACGGCCGTAGTGCGCCCACACCACATGGATCACCTTATGCAGCCCTGAGAGAGGACACAGCATCACAACAGAGGATTATATTCACTACTGTAAGTATGTTAAACAAATCAAACATGTGGGTGAAGCATGTGTATGTTGAACACGTAATAGTGCAGTATACTGTACCACAGTAGAGGTTGGCGTCGGAGTGTTCACACTCCACAACATTGTGGACCATTGGCTTAATTTCTGGGTGTCCCACACAGGCATAGGTGCTCTCCAAGTACTTGGAGGTGCCATAGCATGGGTCAGACCAGTGAAAAACATATAAGGGTACCTCACAGGTACTCCTCCCATCACACCTGTGGATAACAATGATAAAAATGCGGAGATTTGTAATGAACCCAGGTCTCACAAACATGAGAAGAGATGAACCTTTTCTGGAGGACTTCTTTGGTGCCCTCCTGGAAGCAGTTGGTGTCTGACGGGTGGTCCATGATCCATCCATAACTGCAGGTTTCTCTGTCCTGGCGTCCGTACAGTGCAGCCTGCACAGCAATCACTCCACGGTCTGTGTCAACAACATAATCAACTGTATTTAACTACTTCACAGAACAGGTCACAGTAGTATTGTATGTAGTAAACAAATCTCAGTCCCACACTCACAAACTATGAAGTACACAATACTTTCTTCTGTACTCTGAGACAGACTCACCACAGCTGAGGCGCTGTACATTGCCCCGAAAGTCACATGTGGTCACTGTATGGGTGGACAGAACAGAGGAAGCCTCTATGTCCAGGCATGTGGCAGCCAGCCCTGAAACAGTTAAAAACATGTGTTATTGTAGATGCAGAGACTTAAACACACAGAGCGGTTGAAGGGTTGTACTCACAGAGTGCGATGATGAAGTAGAACATTTTGGCAGAGGTGCAGTCACTGAGGAGATGCAGCATCACTCTGCTGTTTTATACAGACACACAGAGGAGGAGACACAGACTTAAGGACTCAAATCTCAAGTGGTAATACAGGCTTTTCAAATCTCAAACATGTTTTTCTGGTAAGTGCAGGTGTGACGTAACCTCTGATTGGAGTACTACATACTTGTCATTTCAAAATCATTTCACTTGAATTCTCCAGCCTGATTGGTCGAAGCACCACAACAGCATTTAACAAGCCAAAAAATTATATTTTTGTTAAATCTAGTTGAGAGAAAACAGACCTTACCCGGTGGATAAGAAGTGGATTCTCCTGTAGTTGGAACAACCCTCTGGTCCCCCTTCTTAAACAGAGGGACCACCACCCCAGTCTGCCAATCCAGAGGCAATGACCCCCGACCACCACGCAATGTTTAAGAGGCCTGTCAGCCAAGACCCACAACACCCAGAGACTTAAGATACTCAAGACAGACCTCATCCACCCCCGGAACTTGCCAACCACCTCAATGACTTGAGCAAGAGTGATGGATGAATCTGACTCTGAGTCTCTCAGTCTCTGCTTCCTCCTTGAAAGACGTGATGGATTGTGGAGATCCTCAAAGTATTTCCTCCACTGTCCAATAACGTCCCCAGTCAAGGTCAGCAGCTCTCCACCTGCACTGTAAATGGTGTTGGTGAAGAACTGCTCCCCCTCCTGAGGCTTCAGAAACTTTCCCAGAATTGAATTGAGGCCAATAGGCCTCTGATAGGTTGTGCATTACAGCTCTGCCACTCCAGTGTCCAAGACACAAAGTGTTGGTGGTCCTAGTCCTGGTGCCACGTGCTCTGATGACACACTTGTTCTTGAACAAGGTGTTCATTATGGACAAACTGTGACACAGAAGTCCAAGAACAGAACATCACTCAAGTAGCGCTCCAGGTGTCATTGTCCATGTGGACATTGAAGTCTTCCAGTAGAACAATGGAGTCCCCAGTCATTGCACTGTCCCCAAACCGAAGGGACAGGGATGTCACCCTGTTGTTCACTGGGGGAGCTGAGCTGTGGGGCAATAAGCCTGCTGCCTCTCCCCGTGGGCAAATGAGAATTGCCACTCTCTGTTGAACTAAAGGTAAAAAGTAGCTGTTTCTTTCTTTCTTTATTCTTTATTCTTTATTTGACAGGGACCATGTACAAATTCATTAATCTTACAAAGAAAAGATGATTTGCACCAGATTTAGCTACTGCTACTTTCCATCTGCAGTCCCTGAGCAGGTGAACACACATTAAAAAACACATATCAATTGACAATTACAATATACGAAACTATATGAAATTTGAAAACTACATGACGTCACAAGGTGGAACAGAGCATTTTGAGCTTTGGAGATGTAGATAGACTAATAATAAAGGGTTACTCAAACATGTGTGAATGAAACAAAACACAACTTCTGTTAATATAACATGGCTTAACAAGAGTCCATTTTGTCTAATATTGGAACTTTAAAATTTGGTGACAAAATTTGTCACAGAATTTAAATGGCATTAGACAGACATTTTATTGCAATAAGTGTTATTACAATTTTTGTTAAAACAAGAGAGCAGAAATATAGGAGTGAAACATTGTCTAACTCTTGAAATTGCAAAATTCATGTGTAAAATCTAAACTAAATGACTGATTTGGCTGTTTTGGCTGTTTGGGAGGGCGAGAATGAAGTTTTCCTGGTTGAATTGTCACATCAAAGACAACAGGACCAGTTTGAATTTACTGACCAGACGACTCAAATCTCAAGAGGTAATACAGGTTGGGAATGCCTTGGGGTCCCACCGGAGCAGGTGGAGGACATGTCTGGGGTGAGCGAAGTCTGAGAGTCCCTGCTTAGACTACTGCCCCCGTGACCCAGCCCCGGATAAGCGAAGAAAATGGATGGATGGAGGATAGAATGCTGTAACGTCCTGCTCACTGGCCTCTCCACACGAGCATTAAGACAGTTGCAGTACATCCAGGACACTGCTGCTCGGGTCCTGACTAGAACCAGGAAGTACTTCACACATGCATCCTGTGCTCAGATCTCTGCATTGGCTCCTGTGGTTCAGAGAAAAGACTTTAAAGCAGCTCTGCTGGTGAACAACTCTCTTCATGGCCCAGCACCAAAGTACATCTCCGACATGTTAGTGCCATATGAACCATGTCACACTCTGAGGACTTCAGGGACCGGCCTCCTGTTGGTGCCCAGAGTCAGGATGAAACATGGGGGATCAGCATTTGAGTTTTCTGCTGCTAAAACCTGGAACAGTGTTCCTGAAGATGTGAGACAGGCCTCTACTTTGACAATGTTTAAATCCATGCTCAAATAGTTCTGTTTAGCTGTGCATATGATGGAAAGGTTTTTATTCTGCACTTTTCTCCTTTAATGTTAATTTTATGATGATTATGTATTATTTTTTAATGTTTTGATTTGTCGTATTGTGATTTTAATGTCTTTCTTATCTGTAAAGCACTTTGTGTATGAATTGTGCTGTACAAATAAACTTGTCTTGCCTAGAGGCACTGAAGGATGGGTCAAATACAGGTTTAACCCAAAAACACTGAAGATGGTGTTATCATTATTGTTAACCTGTGTTGTGTAACAAACTTTAGCTTCTCTCTACAGTGGATCTAGGGCATCTGGGGCAGTGTGCACACAGCGTTACGTAATGTTAGGACAGTGTTGTATAAGTGCCCAGTCTGAGTGTTCTGGACAGGTTCAGTCCAACTCCAAACCATGCACCGCTTGACCCTGACACGCGGTGAGTTAAAACAAAAATATATCTACTCTTTCACTTTAGCCCTGGTTCAGTCCTGGTTCAGAGCACACTTTGGCCTGTTTAGGCTTGGCTAATTTGGACCCGGTCAGAGTCGGTGTTAAAGAAGACCTTTTATTGACTTTTATCCATGTTCTAGTAGTTTCTCCTCATTGGGCCTGTGAAGTTGTATTTAGTGTGATTCATATGGGGGTAATCTTTAATAATCTTTTGCTCCGATCTAGCCCCGTTTTCACCTCCACCAGTACACTCTGTACTAACTTCGTTCTACAATTTTCGTAATTGGTGATACACGTAGGATTTGGCAGCGTCGCATAGATATTAAGAAAAAAAACAAAACAAAAAAACAACAACCATGATGACGTTTTCGTGCCGCAATTTTCCAACCCCGAAGTCAGCGGACTTGTTTCTTTTATTAAATTGTTTGAGGTCAGTATTGCAATTTACAATGTTCAAAATATAGCATAATGTTCCACTGGTGTCATAGATTATTGTTCTCATCAGTCTCTTGAGGCTGTGGGTATGGAGGATTACAGCTAGATTTAATATAATGTATTTTCTTGCAGTTTTCCTTGCTTAAATAGACCAACATAGCAAGACAGTGTAGTTTGTCTTTTTATTCAACAACTCAACTCATCTCCACTCTCTCTCTCTTGCTCCCTGTGTGCATTCACCATTACATTTATCAGTGCGCTCCCCAAATGCGCTGTAATACCACGATAATAGGAACCAATATTATTATAAAGTAAATGTAATGTATCCAAACCTAATATAATAAATAATATTCATTGTTAATAAAATAAGTACAAAGTAATAAACAAAATACTAATGACCCAAATAAATGTTAATACACAAAATAATATAAGTCAAATAAATCAAAGGTTACATAACTATAGAGCAGACACAAACACAATATTTTAGCTTTAACTTTGTCAACTAAAATAATACAACTAAAACAATAAAAAGTACTTACATGCGTGGCTCTTGGCGTGAACATTTGGAGTATCACAGTTGTAAAATGTTTCTTGTATTTTTCAGTTGTAGCAGCGACCTGTCTGGTCCTCCATGAAGATCTTTGACACCCCGGTCTGAACACAACCAGGACTAAACCAGAACTAAACCAGGACTAAACCAGGACTAATCTAGGTCTAATCTAGGTCTAATCTAGGACTAAATCAGGTCTAAACTAGGACTAAACCAAGACTACAATATTTTCTGATCTATGTTATAATGTTGTTTCCTCATCACTAAGAGGTCTGGAGTTGTGTTTTGTTTCATTCACACATAACAGAGTTCTTCTCTCAAACTGAAAACACTTTGTGATGTCATGCAGTAGTAACACAGGAAGTGCTTCACAGTGTTTTTAAAATCCACACACCTTCACTAGAATCATTTGGATGATTTCAGCTCTGGAAATGCCAAACTCTACTGAACTAAAGGTAAAAGGAGCTGTTAACTTGAAAACTATAACTTCATGACATCACAAAGTGGAACAGAGCGTTTTGAGCTTTGGAAATGTAGACAGATTAATCATAAAGTGTTATTCAAACATGTGTGAATGAAACAAAACACAACTAAAGGTATGTTTTTGATGAGAAAGCTACATTATAACATGACTTAAAGCTCACAAGAGTCAATTTTGTATAATATAGGACCTTTAATTCTAAATATTCATTGTGGACTATTAAAAACACTATTTATTTTTCTTTCCAGATTAAGACAAAACAAAGAGGGCCTGAAATAAGATCGCAAGCATTTTTGTAGCTATATAAACTTTTATTTGAAATGTTACCTCAATAAAACTATAACAATATTTCTAAATGTATCAGCCATATTTTTCAGTAACATGTCAGTGTTACTTTAGAAATAAGGAAAAGATGATTTGAGCCCTCATCAAAAACATGCCTGAAGAGGTTTTAGATGTCATCCATACATGCTTGAGTAATCTCGTGCTCCCTGCCGCGCCCTATTCAAACCCTCCTTACGTTTAGCTGTAAGACTCTGTACAAGACTCTGCCCACAAGTCTACATCACCCATGCTCCCACACGACAATTCTCCATAAATATACAAAAACATGATATAAAACTGTACACAGAGACTTGACAAATCTGATGTGATGTGCAGTAGTTTCATTAGTGGGATGCAGCTGATTGTGTTGTGATAGTGCTCTGAAGGGGGAGTGATTTAAGACAGAGAGAAAAGGGCATCGGAGTGTCAAAAACAAAAGTGAAACTTATAAAACATGTTAATGGGTGAATATAGCTTTTTCAAAACAAGGAAACATGATGATCTAAATACTAAGTGTTAGCAGTTAATACCCCAGAGAAGTAAAATACCTCCTCTTTAATACCCCACTAAAGTTAAAAAAAACAAAACCCTCTTTAATACCCCATGGAAGTAAAATATCCACTCTTTAACCATGTACATTGCATTCATTCATTTACAAGTTGTTGTTTTTGTTTTGTTTTTTTGTTTTTTTTTTTGCAAGAAAGTAAAAACATGCATTTTCACTGTGAGTGGGGTTGCCTCTCCATAGATCAGACATGTAACTTGGCCTGATGGCATCTGCTGCTCGTCTTCATGGACAGAAATGCCATCAAGGCGAATACATAACATCTCCATGGAGACAAGCAGGTGGTGGTCCCTACATAAAAAAACTTACATAGTACACCTTTAAAAAGAGCTGGAGAAGCATGGATACTTAAGTCCACTACAGAGGAACCAGGTTGAGTCCAGCACTGACCCAGCATGTGTACGCTCCAGGTTAAGGACTGATTGTGCTGTCCTTTCTCCAGGCAGTGTGGCTCTGCTTAGGTTACTTGTCCAGCCAAAACCACACAATTTGACAAAACATTACAGACGTGCGGGTCAGAAACATAGACTGTATAAATAAGTGGACTAAGTGAGTGTGACGTCACCCACAGCATTCAGCTCTAGTCAAATGAAGCTCATCGAGACTAGCAGTTATAGGGGCCACTTTGGAGCCCAATTCCAAATTTGGAAATCTGACCACAAGTATGATACAAAAGAGCCAATCAGAAGCCAGGCTGTTGAAGGTAACACCTCTTCCCGCCCACACCAGACACGGACCTGGAATTGCGCCCATGCTCACTTCCTGTTTGGAACAGCGACGGCTAGCAGGTATGTCCATTTCTATATGCAATCTATGATCTGGAACTGTATCCTGTCTCCCCAATTTCAGGGGGAGATAGGATACAGGCGGATTAACCAATCAGAGAAACATTGTCCGTTCATGTCAAAACAAACATGGCAGCTTACAAGGAAAAAGAGAACACAGGAGACTAAGAAATAGTGTGGAGAATCAACAAAAGAAGCACTGAACGCTTTTTCTCAGGTCAAAGAAGTTATATATTTTGTTCTGATACACGATACAAGTATCTTCTAGAGGAGATGTCATCGAGAGGTTAATCAGGCGCCTGTCAGGAGGTGATGAAGCTGAAGTCCACTTTTTTGTAGAGACTTTGGGCTTTGTTTTCTGGAAATTCACTTGGAAATTTGGAGAGTAGCGTTTTGTGGTTTTTGGGCTTGCTCCCGTGTGTCATTTTCACATCATAAAAGCAGTGATTTTAATCCTTTTTTCAGTTCCGTTTCACATTAATAAACTCAGTAATGACCATATACAGTCTATGGCAATAACTGAAATACTATTGCTATTCATGATTTAAAGCAGACGTTGATGTTAAATATGCTGTGTGCCTTGTTATGGAGTTTTTTTCAAATACCTTGTCGCTTTTTTTTGCTCTGAAAATCTGGCCGTCGTAGCTGTCTCTTGCCCAGGGTGTGTGGCTCTGTTCAGCAGAGGTGGGTAGTACCCAGTTACATTTACTTAAGTAACTTTTTAAAGAATTTGTACTTTTCAGAGTACTTTTACTTCTACTTGAGTAATATTTGTATTGAAGTAACAGAACTTTTGATTAGTTAAAAGTTGTGATTCCTCTTCCCACTGTAAGTCTAAAGTGACTTGAGCTTTATGTCGACAATATGAAATGATTTGAACATTTGTGTTTCCTACAGCTCTTTTATATATGATTTAGTTTGGCTCATTTTGTGTCCATTTAAAAATACCACATTTGTATAGTCCTTTCAAATACATTAACTTTAAATTATAAATCAGATGTAACCTCCCCCTTGAGTAGTACTTTTTGTACTTCTACTTGAGTAATATTATTTTGAACTAATGTTACTCTTACTTGAGCACAATATTTGGCTACTCTATCACTTCTGCTGTGTAGGGGGTGCCATTGTTACTCCAGGATGTGTGGCTCTATTGGGGGTGATGGTGCCATCTTTAACCCTTAACGTGTGCTTCTACTTGGGTGTGATGGTGCCATCTGGACCCCAGGCTGTGTGGCTCTACTTGGGGGTGATGATCCATCTTTACCCTGGATGTTTGGCTCTACTTGGGGGTGATGATCCATCTTTACCCTGGATGTGTGCTTCTACTTGGGTCTGATGGTGTCATCTGGACCCCAGGCTGTGTAGTTCAACTTGGGGGTGACAGTGCCATCTTTACCCCTGGATGTGTGGCCCTATTTGGGGTTGATGTTACCATCTTTACCCCTGGATGTGTGGCTCTATTTGGGGTTGATGGTACCATCTTAACCCTTTGATGTGTGGCTCTAGTTGGGGGTGATGGTGCCATCTTTACCCCTGGATGTGTGGCTCTACTTCGGGCTGAGGGTACCGTTTTTACTCCTGACCGTGTGGCTCTACTTGGGGCTGATGTTACCATCTGGGCCCCAGGATGTGTGGCTCTACTGGGAGGTAATCCTGTCAATCCCGGGCCAGGCAGGGAGGTAGTATCTGGGCAGAGTTCCCTCCAGCAGCCTCTCCATCCAAAGCCCGAGTCGGTCCAGTTTGTGATGCAGCTGAAGCGTCCACTGGGTCCGAGAGCGACTGGACTTTTTGTGGTCATCCCGAGACTTTGATTTCACAGAAGTGCCCTCATCCTCCGCAGATTTACTTTAGAGGAAGCAGAACATAAAAATTCAAATCAGAACATCAGAAAAAGTGAACAGTTATTTTACAAAATTTTTGGACAAAAATGTACTTTTATAGGGCATGACTTACTCTGAAGGCTTTGATTACACATTAAACCAACTCAAACAGTAGCAGTTTTTGCTTCACTCTCTGGTGCACCAGCAGATGGAGTTCTTGCACCCGCTGCTGGTAGATTTTGTAAGTAAAAATCATGACTAAGTGGGCCTTAGAGGAGAAATATAAATTGTTTTTTATAGCAATGCATGTTTGAGTTGTCCTGCATTTGAGGCTTTCATCTTCCTCCTTTCACTTCCCACATCCCTTTATTTGGGATTATTAGAAAAAAGGGGTTTAAAAATGTTGTGTAGCTATGCTTCAAAAATAAAACACACTGGGGTGACAGTAGCTGAGTTGGTAGAATGTTTGTCCACCAATCCAAAGGTTGCTGTTTCGATTCCCACTCTCTACATAAACATCATTGGTGGTCAGTGGAGTGGGCAGATCCACTGACCCACAGGTTGATGGTGCAACTCTAGCTCCCACAGATGAATGCTATTTTGTGTGCTTGGGCAAGACACTTTACCCACCTGAGGTGGGTAACCCCTAGTGTCTGTGTACACTGGTGTGTGAATGGGTGAGTGGTTTCTTGATGTAAAGTGCTTTGAGTGCCTTGAAGGTGGAAGACCGCTATATAAATAAGTGACCATTTACCATAAATAAAAATCTGCTTCTTGTTGTGGGCCATATAATGCATCTGTAGTTACTACAGTAAATACTGCTCACCTGCTCTCCTCCCCAGTGTACACAGGTTTGAACAGGCACAGGTACTTCTTATGGCCATTCAGAGCCATCACGATCCCACTGTAGTCCGGTCTCTGGTCCGGTCTTTGGTCTGGTCCTTCTTCCAGGTCTAAGGGTATTGGGTCTTGGGCCTGGTCCAGCAGAGCTCTCATCCACGTCATGTGTTTGTCGATGTTCAGGAAGGAGAAATGCAGTGTCTCACTTCTGAGTTTAAAAACACAGGTTAATTCATTAAAGAGGAGTTTTTTTTTTTTTTTTTTAATTAAAGAGGAGGTATCAAATTTCTATGGGGTATTAAAGAGGGAGTATTAAACTTCAATGGGGTATTAAGGAGGGAGCATTAATCTTCTATGGGGTATTAAAGAGGGGGTATTAAAATTCTATGGGGTATTAACTGTTAACACATAACATATATGGATCTCCATGTTTTCTTTTATTGTTTTGAAAATGCTATATTCACCAAAACAACATAACAAATTTAATAATTTTCTCTGCTCTCTTTTCTCTCCACCCTAAGTCACTCCCCCTCCAGAGCACTATCACAACACAATCAGCTGCTTCCTGCTAATGAAACTACTGCACATCACATCAGGTTTGTCAGGTTGCTGTGTGCACTTCTATCATATTTTTGTATATTTATGGAGAATTGTCGAGTGGGAGCATGGGTGACATAGGCTTGTGGGTGGAGCCTCGTACAGAATCTTACAGCTAAAACATGAGGAGGGTTTGAAAAGGGCCCAGCAGAGATCACTAGATTACTCAAAGATGCATGGATGACATCTGAAACCTCTTAAGGCATGTTTTTGATGAGGGAACAGCGTTAGAACATAAGATACAAAAAAATGTATGGCTGATTTTGCAGAGTAGGTCAGCTTTAAAGTACTATGTGTTGGTGCCTCACCCGGAGAAGGAGTGCACCTCTTTGGCGAACTTGCTGAGGAGGATGTTCTTAGAGGCGTCAGACAGAACCAGGACAATGTTCTGATGCCCCGGTCTCAAACGCACTAAGTTACTGATGTACGTGATGTCTGTGAGCTCCGTCACCTCCACGAAGTTCTTCTTTGGAACACGGCTGCAATGAAATGGGAAAATGGATTTTTAATTAAAGGGCCCATATTACTCTATTTTCTAATTTGTGTTCTAATGTCGTTTCCTCATCACAAACAGACCTGGAGTTGTGTTTTGTTTCATTCACATGTTTAATACACAAACCCTGCCTAAATATGCAGGGTTTGTGTGTCAAACAGAACACTTTCTGTTCCAGCTTGTGATTTCACGCGGTAATACAGGAAGTGCTCCACTCTGTTTTTAAAGCTGATACACTTTCACTAAAATCATTTGGATAATGTCAGCCCTGGATTTGCCAATCTCTACTGAGCTAAAGGTCAAAGGTAACTGTTAATTTGAAAACTACCCCTTCATGACATCACAAGGTGGAACAGAGCATTTTGAGCTTTGGGAATGTAGACAGACTAATAATAAAGGGTTACTCAAATATAAGTGAATGAAGTGAAACACAACTCCAGGTCTGTTTTTGAGGTGATAACAACATTATAACATGGCTTAAAGCTCACAAGAGGCATTTGTGTGTAAAACAGGACCACTGGTTTAGCAGGGAGTGGGCATTTAGCAACGCTGTCAATCAAACCTCTTGTGAACACTAATGGAAGTGACGTCAGGGAAAGAAAGCGGCTGATTTGTCTGTTATTAATGATCATATCTTGATTTACGGGCACAATAGTGAAATGAAAACACCAGGATCATGTAGAGTGGGTTAATATGAACATTTTAAGACCAAAATGATGAGTCTGACAGCAGCATTTACAGAGAGAGGGGCCACAGTTTTGTACAATGAATTTGTACATTGAACAACTATTTGGAACACGGTGGCTAGTGGGTTAGCTCTGTCCATTTATATATACAGTCTATGTTCAAAACCCATTTAAAAGCCCACCTCTTCAGACTGGCCTGTGAGACCTGAACCACACAGACACATTCACCAATTGCTTGTCCTGTATCCTCTTTATCTTTTGCTGTTTTTACTTTGTATTTTTGTGATTTTATTGTGTCTTACTCAAGGTGACCTTGAGAGTCCTGAAAGGCGGCAAAAAATAAAATGCATTATTATTATTATTATTATTACCTATTAAGCTGATATGAACTCTTCACTGCAGATACAAAGTTTATACTATTGTCTTTCCAAAATGATTCATCAACAGGATTTTATAAATACAGGATTTTTCTTGCCTTGAGGTGGCGCTGGTCGCTGTTGCCTCCTTAGGCTTTATCTTGATCTGTTTGTCTTCACTGGAGTCACTAAAAGAAACAAAATCACATTCATATTTATTCAAAAATCATATTGTTTTTTATGTTTGTATAAAGTGTTTTGTACCTGAAAGCCTGCACCACCACCGTCCCAAACAGGATGAACAGAGCCGAGAAAATCAGGGACAGAAGCGGCATCATCTCTCGCCTGAACCAACATGTGTAAGACAAAAGTACTTCATTATAGTGTTTCTAAAACTGTGGTCAGTGTACAGGTGCCCTCTGGTGGTACACACGAGATTTGTAAATTTGAGTATTTGTGTTTTTAGAGGGAAGTCTATTCATGTTTTGTCTTCTTTTGGGTTAATTATTATTTTGAACCTTATCCCTGATTTAGCCTCATTTTAGGCCAGGTTTAGAGCTAATCCAGTCCTGATAAAGTCCGGGTTTAGATCTAGTGCTACTCAAAATTCCAGATATTTTCACAGGTGGTAGTAGCCACTGCTTTACTGTACATACATATTTTTTACAGTGCGCTATGTAACTTTTCACAGATAGGTTAATACACTGCCTGGCCAAAAAAAAAGTCACCACCTGGATTTAACTAAGCAAATAGGTACGAGGCTACTACCGGTATTTGATAGTTACTGCAGGTTCAGCAACAGTCTGTGCTCAAAGAATGAGGTCAGCTGACACCTGAATATACTGAATGACCAAGTTATTCCATCAATGTATTTTTTCTTCCCTGACGGCACGGGCATATTCCAAGATGACAATGCCAGGATTCATCGGGCTCAAATTGTGACAGAGGTTCAGGAGCATGAGACATCATTTTCACACATGGATTGTCCACCACAGAGTCCAGACCTTAACCCCATTGAGAATCTTTGGGATGTGCTGGAGAAGCTTTGTGCAGCGTCAGACTCGACCATCATCAATGCAAGATCTGGGTGAAAAATTAATGGCTAGAAATAAATCTTGTGACACTGAAGAAGCGAAATCGAAACAATGCCACAGCAAATGTGTGCTGTGATCAAAGATGAAGACGGCCCAACAAAATATTAGAGTGTGTGACCTTGACTTTTTTTTTTGGCTAGGCAGTGTATTTTGCCTGGCATGTTCCGCAGTACGGCATTACATTTATCTTTATCCTTGTTTACATACAATTCACAATTTTAGCTATTCTTATTGCTTAAACGTCTCTAAATATTCATTCTTACTGTGAGCGGGCTTGCTTCTCCACTAATGGAGAAAGATAAGGTTAATGCAAAACTTGGGAACATTTCAGGCAAGAAATAACAACGCCATGGAGACAAGCAAGACAACACATGTACATCAAATTATACGTTTTGAAAAACCTGCTAGGACAAAAACATTTTCTAATTTGATTTGATTTTGTCTTAAATGTATTAAAATGACTTATATGAAAGGCCCTGTAGCAGATTTCCCCATGTATTTGAGCAAATGTGTCTCGCCCCAGTACAGATATATTCTATAAGCAGCTCTTGAGATCAGAATAAGACCACTGTGCACTGTCTGCATCTAATTAGCATGCTAGTAGTCCATGGCAAAACTCCGCTCTGGTGAAAGTTGTGAAAGTTGTGAAAAGGGCTTAAGAACTCATCATGGTGAATAATTAGGATGCTCTGAATGCATAAGGTAAATGACGAATAACTTTGGACAACTGTAAACTGTTTTTTTTGTTTGTTTTACAAAAAGACAAGATAAAAGGAAAAGACAAACAGATTATGAAAAACAAGTGCATGTTGTGGAGTCAGCCTCGAGACCTCTCAGATTAGATTTAAAAGCATTCAAGGAAATCAACTCTGTCAAGTTCCAGTCTTTCTGCAACATGTTCCATGCATAAGGTGCAGAGTGGACAAAATCCTTTTTGCCCAGTTCAATGCGAGCAAATGGAACAGAGAGCAACACATGATCGTGTGAATGAAGAGAATAAGAATGAACGTAAATGTATATATTTAAAATGAACTAGTTCTGTTTTACATGTTTTTAAGACAGGAAAAATCAGATACAGCATTTTTCACTTCTTGAAAATATCAAGAAATCAAAGATGCTGTACCTGATATATCCTGTGGACTCACCAGTTGTTGTGGAGAATGTCCTCAATGACGTCAGAGAGGTAGTCACATGACGCATAGATCCAGCGCAGCACAAACACCTGAAAGACACAATGAGGTTTGGGAACAGAAGAGATCATTTATATTAAATATACAACACATCTCAAGTAATAGTAATCATAATCATAGACAGTCTTGATATCTGATCTATAATTTGAAGCTTAAGTACCATGGTTTCTGGACTATAAGTCGCAGTTTTTTTCATAGTTTGTCCGGGGGTGGGACTCAGGTGTGACTTATATGCGAAATTATTAAAATACAGTGGTCCCTCGCTATATCGAGGATTTTTCCAGTGCAATTCTACACGCTTTTTTACAGTCCGCAAATGTGCACTGCACTTACATAAATGTTCGATCGTCACTACAGTGGAGCGGCGCCAGGATGAAGAGGCACGGTCAAAGGAACTGTGAAATGCACGTGAGACACCATTAATTAATTAAACAGGAGAGAAATGTGAAAAAATGTTAATATCTGCCTGAGAAATGGTGTATGATGTATGATGAGGGTTTTTTCAGCCATAAAACATATAAAACAATTGTAAAAAATAAAGCTGACTATTTCACGAATTTCGCCTGTTGCGGGTTATTTAGGAGCTTAACCCTGGCGATAAACGAGGGACCACTGTATATAATTTCACATCATCGTTATTGTCACACTGACAACTGCGCGAGGGCACTCTAGGCTTGTGCACCAGTATCTACTACTCCTGTACCATAGAAAATTTAACATGTCAACATTATGGTGATTTAACAGACATCTAATAAAGACTGAACAAAAATGCACCCTCAAAGAAAATGGTATCCTGCTGAGTCTGATGACAGCCACGTAGAAACGGCGCTTCATCTACCTCTGGAGTTGGTGGAGTTGTTCAGAAGTGACACAGAGGAAGAACAATTCAATGGATTTAGTGATTTGGAGTGAGATCAAGGGTAAACTTGTTAGCTTGTTTGTTATGCTTTAGTTATCTGATTAACTGTTAATATTTTATGTTAACATACCAGTCACGTATTCAGTTCTGTCTATGCTTCATGTAGCTGAATAAATATAAATGTGTTACATTAGCGTGCTGTACTGCTATTCAGCCTGTTGTTCTCTTTTTTATTGTTATTATTATAACTTGCCTTTAAAGATAAAATGTCTGTTCTTGGTTTCAGATTTTGTAAAATAAATTTCCCCAACAAATGCGACTTGTAGTACAGTGCAACTTATATATGTTTTTTTCTTCTTTATTATGCATTTCTTGGCTGGTGCAACTTGTACTCTAAAGCGACGTATAGTCCAGAAATTAGTATGTAATATGTAAGTATTTTGAAGGGATCAACACAAAAATGAGCCAAACTAAACCAGCCCTAGCTTTCAGGGGGGCCCTAAACTGAATTTGTCTCAGGGGCTCCCTGCAGTGGATGTACCTTGGCTCAGCTATTGGTGATTCGCATTTGACAACATTATGACTATGCTCTAATCACATCATTTATATTTACAATTGAAATCAGAAGTTTACTTACACTATATAAAAAGACACATACAAACTGTCAGCTGAGATAGCCTAAGACAGTGTGTCTTTTTATACATTAAAACATTCACAGAAGGCTAGCTGATGGCTTATTGTGAAAGAAAAGGCCAACAATCAAAAGCAGACAATTGAATAAGCTGATTGACCATGCTCTGTTCATGTCGCTCAAATATATATCCTTTACTTATTATATAAATGTCCCGCTTCACTGTTTTATCCTGACATGTCATGTCCTGTAGAGTAAGAACTAAGTAAAAGGCTATTTCGAGTCACACATAGCTGCCCTCACCTATGCTCGGCTCAAAAACAAATGGCAGCAGGAGATATTTTGCTACTATAGATAAAAAACAAATGTAATCATTTGACAGGGATATTTAGGCTGCTGTAAACACATGAGCCCTGTTTCTAATAAAACTTTACATACTATATTATTTTCTATATAAATGGTATGGGCTTTTGGGGGTCCTCTGGTGGCCTTGGGGCCCTAAGCAGCTGCTTAGTCGGGTTATAGGCTGGGCCAGCCCTGGTTACACTGTACAATATATTACCCAAGTAGCAGTAAAAATATGGGGTCTAAATGGTACTTTGAGAACCATAGTCTTTGACAAAACTTTACAAAACAAGTGGGTCTGGCACTGTACCCTGTCTCCCTGATTTCAGAGGGCGGGATTGACATGCGGATTAACCAATCAGAGAGGAGTATGCTCAGTTTGTGTCAAAACAAAGATGGCGGCTTAGGAGTAAAACAGGGGAAAAAACACCACAGAGGACAAAAGCACCTGCAGAATTAACACCAAACTGTTCTTTATCCAAGATTTTATTTTTTTTTATATATATATATATTTTATTCTGAATGTTCTGAGAGTTTTGTTCTGTATTTGAGACGCATGATACAAGTGAGTGGCAGTAGTTGGATCGTCTCAAGTCAGGACGGAGGTTTGTCAGGCGTTGTGGTCTGATTCTAGACCTCTCTGGATTCAAACAGGATGTAGAAAGAACTGGCTGTTCTGGCAAATAAAATATAAAACAGAGTAGACAGACACAGGGACTCACGGAGGCAAATTCGTTGTTGAGTTGGGGCAGTGTGGTCTCGTGGCTCAGGATAGAGGGGTCTGTCTGGAGCCTCTGCAGCGCCCCCTGGAGGTGCAGTTTGTCCTGGTCACTGCCATTCCACTGACACACTGGTTTGAACAGGACTTTACCTGCAGCTCGCCGCTCAAGGATCAGCACCTGTACAAGAACAGACCAGCATAACGCCGTCAGATAGAAATATACAGAAACACATGTATGTCAGATAAGACATATTGAAATACCTTCTGTTAGACTCTGTCATAGACTGTATAAAGAACTGGACTAAGTGAGTTTGATGTCACCAATAGTGTTCAGATCCAATCAAAAAAAGCTCATCAAGGCTAGCGATAATAGAGGTGAACTTGGAGCCAAGTTCCATATTTGGAATTCCAACCAAGAGTATCATAGCAACCAAAGACCCAATCTGGAGCAAGGTTGTTGAAGATAACGACCCTTCCCTAATCAACGCTGTCAATCAAACCTGTTGCTAATGTTTGCAGTAGTGACCTCAGGGAAAGAAGGTGCCTGATTTGTCTGTTATTAATGTTTATATAGATAGAATAGTGAAAAAAAACCCACCAGGATCACGTAGAGCGAACTTACAAAATTAGAGTTCCTCTCTCTGTTTACAAAAACAGAGAGAGGGGCCACAGTTTTTCAATGTAAAGTAAACTAGAGTCAGAATGCTCACTTCCTATTTAGCTATGTCCATTTATATATACAGTCTATGGTTAGGACAAAACATTTATCACAATTTTTATTCCTACTACTGACTGATCAAATTTTTTTCTTATTAAAATGTATAACAATTATTATTTTTATACATTTTTATAAACAATTTTTATACATTTAATTATTAAAGGCCCTGTACCAGATTTTCCCATGTATTTGAGCAAATGTGTCTCGCCCCAGTACAGATATATTCTATAAGCAGCTCTTGAGATCAAAATGAGATCACTATGCACTGTCTGCATCTAATTATAAGGTTTTATCGTCTGATAATCAGGAAGTGCACGTTAGGTTAGGCTGCTAGTAGTTGTTAGCTTTACTGTCATGGCAAAACTGCTCTGGTCTCTGAGAGTTGTGAAAAGTGCTTATAAACTCATCACTGTGAATATTTAGGATGCTCTGAATGCATAAGGTGAATGAGGAATAACTTTGTCCCACTGCAAACTGTTTAAAATGAACTTGTTTTTCATGTAAAAAGACGATAAAAATCAGATACAGTGACTCTAATTTCTTGAGCTAAAAACAAGGCAGACATGTTATCAATGCAATTTAATCAATCACTATGGATCACTCAATACCGATTCCAATACCAGGACAATAATAAAAGACACTCTTTCTTTAGACAATAGAATGTGATTTTCCACATTAGTACTTTTTCTATTCCCATGTGGCCTTATATAATCCCTCAGTCATCTAGGTAGGTTCTATAGTGGTCCATGGGTGTATACTGCTCAAATAAGTATCTATTTTCGACTAGTATCTGATATGCGATACTTTTGACAACTCTACTCTACAATAAAAGCTCATTGGCAGGTCTTGTTATCTCACCTGAGGAGGAGAGAGGGCGCTGTTGAGCAGGAGGACCTCACAGAGCGGCTGCTGGAGACGCTGGTAAACATAAGTGAATCTGATCACTTCCTGGGAGTTTGTGGAAGCGAAAGACACAAACACCTCAAGTCCAGAAGAGTGCTCCTCATCGGTGATCAGCAGAACACAGAACCTGAGGCAGACACGGGCAGAACACGCCTTAAGAAGATGTTAGGCTCAGAGGTGGGCAGTACTCAATTACATTTATTTGAGTCACTTTTTAAAGAAACTGCACTTTTCAGAGCATTTTTCTAGCAGCATACTTTTACTCCTACTTAGGTAATATTTTTATTGAAGTAACAGTACTATTATTTGGGTAAAAGCACTTATATGGTACTTATACAGACACACATGCTCCTGTTTTTAATGTTTTATATGGACTTGTATACAGTTTTTTTTTTTTTTTTTTGTATTTTAAACAGGGCGCCAATGACAAAGAGAGCCCAAGTGCTCTCATTGGGTTCAGCTGTATAAATAAAGATAATGAAAGAAGTTCATAATTCAGCTCAAATCTCAATGCACTACAGAAAATAACCAAATATTTCCCACTAGCACAAAGAAAAAGCCCCCATGATAAATATTGACCAACAAAACTATTGTTCCATGTGTCATGTCTTGAATGATGAGTTGATACACTGATTATCGTAACATGCCTAGGTCTGTTTTGGCTGATAGTATAAGAGACCTCCCTATAGTTTAACCTGAGCTGGAGACAAGTCAAAATGCTATAGTGGAATTTGCTGTTTAACTGTCGGACTGCAGATGTGTTGAGCTGTGTTGTAACATGTGAAGCAGGTAAACAAAAAGTGTCTGACATAAAGATCTAAGTGAACATAAAGATGGTTCTCACTTCCTCCGTCGGTGGAACTGTTTAACAGGACACAGTTCGTTAAACACTTCCTGGTTCACGAGTCGCGGTGCGTTCAGGAACCTGTTGTTTGAGAAGAACTCGTCCACGATCGGCCTCTTCAGATCCTTCGCCTGAGGCGGAGAAAACTGTGAGAGACGCAGTACTCTGTCACAATATACATACTGTATACATACTGAGAAGTCTAAAATACTTTCATTCTGTTTTGGGCACAGACTGTATGAAGACGTGGACTAAGTGAGTGACGCTACCCACAGTGAGTGAATATCATAGCAGCCAAAGAGCCAGTCAGGCTCTTCTCAGCTGCACTGGTTTAGCAGGGAGCGGAAGCTTAGCAACACTATCAATCACACCTTTTGCTAACGCTAGCGGGGGCAACCTCGGGAAAAAAGGCGCCTGATTTGTCTGTAATTGATGTTCATATCTTGATTTATGGACACAATAGTGAAATTAAAACACCAGGATCATGAAGGCCAAAATGACGAGTCTGACAGCAGCAGCAGAGAAAGGGGCCACAGTTTTTCAATAGAAAGTGAATTGGAGATGATGGAGCCAGAAGTGCCCCCATGATCACTTGCTATTTGGAATGTGGCCGCTAGCAGGTTATCTCCATTTATATATACAGTCTATGGTTTTGGGTGCATTTTTGTGTGTTTTTAATTTCAAACATATTATTTTCAATTTTGTCCGATTATTTGAACAAGACCCCAAGATACTTGATCTCCTCCACTTGAGGCAAGGACTCTCCACCCACTCGGAGAGAGCAAACCACCTTTTTCTGGTCGAGAACCATGGCCTGATTTTCATCCCAACCGCTTCACACTCAGCTGCAAACCGCCCCAGTGCCTGCTGCAGGTCCATCATCTGCAAGAGATCCTGTGGTTCCCAAACTGGACCCCCTCTGGCCCCTGGCTGCGCCTAGAAATTCTGTCCATAAAAACAATGAGCAGAAGTGGTGACAAAGGCCACCCTGACGGAGTCCTACATGCACCGGGAACAGGTCTGCCTTACTGCCGGCAATGAACACAGCTCCTGCTCCGGGACTGGACAGCCCTTAGTAAAGGGCCCGGTCCCCATACTCCTGAGGCACCCCCCCAAAGGACACCACAAAGAACACAGTCTAATGCCTTCTCTAGATCCACAAAACACATGTGGTCTGGTTTAAAGTAATATATAACTCACATTGCTTTTTAAAGCTCCACTATGTAACATTTCTAGTGAGGGCTGCAGCACTTGCTTGTTTCAATGGGGATGTCATATCTCTGCCTAAAATGTTTCATGGTATAGCATTAAACTAATCTACCTTGGATTTATTCGATTTCAGGTGTTTTTATTGTCAACAAAATGTCTTGAAAAATATGCATTCTCGCTGTGAGTGGGCTCTTTTCTCCACAGATCTAACGTATAAGTTGGACTAGTATTGTCACTTGTATCCGTGGTGATTGACAATTTAAATACCATGGAGCATTGTAAGTGAAGCAAAACCATCTCCACAAAGGCAAGCTGGTTGTGTACCCTCCGTCAGAAAAGTTGCATAGTATATCTTTAATGTATATGTATATTTATATGTATATTTACTGAATGGTCATCGCAGTGCTTGTATCTGTATAATGTGTGTATGTATATTTATATGTATATTTGCTGAATGGTGCTTGTACCTGTATGATGTCGGCTGGTTTGTCTGTGTTCTCTTTAAACACCAGCAGAGTCGGAGCATATGTGTTTATGTTAAACTTCTTCTGTAGATCTGAGGTCTCAGACAGGCCCTGATCCACATACCCAAACTGGAGGTGGTCTCTGTGGGAGAACGCGCTCAGCTGGAGACAAGGGAACGACAAAATGTAAACATGGCTGTATCCTGTGGGCTATTATGTGAAACTATTAGTAATAAACTGATAACTGATAATGTTCTGAAATAATATCGAACCAGCCACCTTTGCGGTTTGTAGGTGTGCGCTTTACCATGGAACCACAGTTTAAAGTTGGGTTATTATTCAAAGTTGACTTTTTGGATCTTTCTACCATGTTATAACATTGTTCCCTCATCAAAAACATGTCTGAAGTGATTTTAGTCATCCATGCATGTTTGAGTAATCCAGTGATCTCTCAATATTTAGTAAATATAGCATTTTCACAATAGTAAAAGGTAATAAGGTCATCTAAATATTATGTGGTATTATTAATAACCCATAGAAATATAATAGCCTTTAATGAAAATGTGTTCTCACTTTGAACAGCAGGGGCACTGTGGGCACTTGGTCAAACAGCAGGACGTGAGGTTTGTTGAGCTCATGCCAACTGCCCAAAAACTCAAGGTAATTCTGGTCATTCACCTGAAATATTACAATAAAAAATAAACTTATCAAAACCAAAAACCTGCTCTACACTTGTGTTATTCATAACAGTAAATAAAACCATTTTACCCTGTGCACCAGCCTCTGGGGAAGCAGCTCCTCCACAAACTGCAGCAGCAGATCTCTGGACACAGCGTAGTGAAAGAAGAACACGCGCCCGCTCACCAGCCCCAAGATGGACGGTGTCCGGTGGGCTCCGAGGTGATTGGCCAAACGCCGCTCGTAACCCACATCCACCACACCTATGCCCACGCCTGAGGAGGGACATGCACAAAATGTCAACTAACTTCATTCATTTCTGGTGTTTTGTTTCTTTACACTAGGGTTGTCAGAAGTATCGAAAATCACCAGAACTAGTATTGAAACTAGATATTCATTTGAGCAGGTATTGATACTAAAAAAGTCCCATTCACAGGACAGAAATGAACCTTTCCTGAATATCTTTAGAATGATCTTGAGCTGTATCAGAACAAGTATAAGACAAACAGACTAGTATACACCCATGGACCACTATGGAACCTACTGGACACTGAGGGATTACACAGATATAAGGACACATGGGAATAGAAAACAAAGTACTACCGTTTAATGTTAAAGATGGCATTCTATTGTGTAAATAAAGAGTGTTTTTAATTATCATCATGGTATTGGAATCTGTATCGAGTATTGACTATTCCTTAGTATTGAAATCGATTTTTTGTATCGTGACACTGGTCAGATTGTGTTAACAAAAAGCTCAGATTAAAGTCAACCTTGAGTAACAGAGCTTCAGACAGAGCAATGTCCCTAGTTAGCATCACAGAATGTTGATGACATCAGCTGGAAAGTATCACTTCCAGTAATCTGATTATTACTGGTAGTGTAGACTGACCGAGCGCCTCCATGTCCTGTACCACCTGGTCCCACACAGGTTCGATGTGGAGGCAGGTGAAGCACCAGTCAGACGTGATCTTGATCAGGTAGGGCCGTCTGTGGCTGTCTGGCACCACCTGTTGAATGTACTTGGTGAACTGCAGCGAGTGCTTGTTCTCGCTGAAGTCGCGCTGGTTTTTGGCATTAAAGGGAAAGTTGAAGAAAGCCTCGTCAAAATAAAAGTTGTCACGGCGATGTCCGAATGGCTGCGTGTCGTCCAGCTGCCCAAAGCGGTCATAGTTGGCTCGTTTGTCCTCATTGGATAAGACCTAAGACGAAGTAGAGACACTGTTTTAAAAATATGTCAGTGATGCAGAGTTAAAGAGGAGGTATTACACTTCTATGGGGTATTAAAGAGGAGGTGTTACACTTCTATGGGGTATTAAAGAGGAGGTGTTACACTTCTATGGGGTATTAAAGAGGAGGTGTTTATCGGGTATTAAAGAGGAGGTGTTACACTTCTATGGGGTATTAAAGAGGAGGTGTTACACTTCTATGGGGTATTAAAGAGGAGGTGTTACACTTCTATGGGGTATTAAAGAGGAGGTGTTATACTTCTATGGGGTATTAAAGAGGAGGTGTTATACTTCTATGGGGTATTAAAGAGAAGTATTATTGTCACGTATTAACGATTGTGTTGTGAAATTATCACAACATAACATGGTGGAAAGCTCCAAAAAGTAAATTTTGCATAATATCCCATTTTTAAGGAAAGAAAGAAAACCAGATACATTTTGAGTTCACATTAGATTTGTTGTATTGTGATTTTAATGTCTTTCTTATTCTGTAAAGCACTGAATTGTTGTTGTGTTATACAAATAAACTTGCCTTGCCTTGATGATGTAAAAAATGTCAAAGTGGATTTCAGTGACAGGGCCTTGAAGTGCATTTGACTCATTTCACTTAAACATAGTTAACATCATTATAATTAAGATTTTACTACAAATCTGGCCTAGTTTTTCTTTTGTTAATTTTGGTGAAGGCTGTACTTTTATTTCCTGGTTGGACTCGGGCAAAAGATATGACACACGTAGAGGTAATTCAACAACTGTTACCTAGCAACCATAAAGTAAACAAGGGCCACATTTATCTAAATGGCCAATGATTTGACAAATAAAAATAAATGACAACATCTTTATTTTGTTATAAAGAATATGTAAACTTCCTTGTGGGTAAATCATCTCAGCATTTTAGACTGACGTTTCTATGGCGATGACATAGGCAGAGAGATTCTGTTTAAGTACTCAGCGCTACTTCCTGTATTTTTGTACTTTTCTTCTCAACTTTTTTCCCACAAATTGACACTTAACTGATGTAAAACTAAGATAAATATTTACCACAGGAACTATCCCAGGAAACCAAGTCAGAATTTGAACTTTAACATTTGATTTGGACTGACCTCATAGGATTTGGTGATCTTGATGAACATGTCCTCAGCTCCAGGGTCTTTGTTTTTGTCTGGGTGCCTGTTAAAACACATTTCATTATCTTTAAAGGATTTCAATACAATACAATATTTAAAGGTGCGCTATGTACACCAATGTTACATAGGGCAATGTTAAAAACCTATAAAACGCTATTTTCTAATGTATAACACACACATTTTTCACATTTAGGCTGACTTCTTCTCTCAAACGAAAAACACTCTGTTCTACCTTGTGATGTCATGTGGTGATACAGAAAGTGCTCCACTGTGTTTTTAAACTCCATACACCTTGAATAATTTCAAGCCTGGAATTTACCAATCTCTGCACAATCTCTAAACAAAAGATAAAAGGAGCTGTTAACTTAAAAACTACTGCTTCATGACATCACAAGGTGGAACAGAGCATTTTGAGCTTTGGAGATGTAGACAGACTAATAATAAAGTGTTACTCAAACATGTGTGAATGAAACAAAACACAGCTCCAGGTCTGTTTTTAAGGAGGTAACAGAACAGAATACTTGCCATTCCTTTGCCAGTCGTTTGTAGACTCTCTTGATCTCAGCCTGGCTCGCTTTTGGACTTAGACCCAAAACTTTGTATGGATCCAGTTCTGGTCTAGACTGAGCGCTTAGAACCAGGAGGAAAAGGAGTAGGAAGAGGAGGGACATAGGGTCGAGAGACCTACAAGCCGCCATCGCTGCTGAAAATAATCATACATTTTAAATAAGATCAATAGTATCAAAAATCAGATACTGATCGATATTAAAACGAGTATCAAAACTAGATATGATTTGAGCAGGTTTCAATACAAAAAAGTCACAATCACAGGACAGAAATGAATTCCTGAATATCTTTAGAATGATGCTGAGCTGTATCAGAACAAGTATAAGACACATAGACTAGTTTACACCCATGGATCACTATGAACCTACTGGACACTGAGGGATTACACAGATATAAGGACACATGGGAATAGAAAATAAAGTACAAACATTTAATGCGGAAAATCACAGTATAGTTGTTATTAGTAGTAGTATAGTTTGTTATTATCGTGGTGGTATCGGAATCGGTATCGAGTCTATTCCTTAGTATTGAAATCGAGTTTGAAATTTTAGTATCGTGGCAACACTCATTTAAATTTCTTACTATTAGGATGGTTGTGAACCAGAAGTGGGCTAGAGACTGGGCCGTGATCACATAATAAAGGTCCTAAATATACCAGAACAAAACTGGGCCGCTGATCACACAGCTGTTGCACTTATTTATGTCTATTACATTTGGAGTACAATTATGAGGAAGAGATCACCAAAAATCTGTCACAAATTCACATAGGTAAGTAGTGTCTCGCCCAAGGACTCTATCAAACTACCAGCCCTCAAGTTATACTGCCTTTGACATAACATTACTACACAGTTAAGATAGTTTCCTCATCACAAACAGACCTGGAGTTGTGTTTTGTTTCATTCATAGATATTTAACACACAAGCTCTGCATATTTAAGCTGAGTTCTTATTTCAAACAAAAAAAAAACAACACTCTGTGATGTCATGTGGTAATACAGGGAGTGCTCCACTATGTTTTTAAACTCCATACACCATCACTACAATTATTTGGATAGTTTCAGCACTAGAATTGCTCATTTCTACTGAGCAAAAGACAAAAGGCAGCTGTTGACTTGAAAACTACCACTTCATGACATCACAAGGTGGAACAGAGCGTTTTGAGCTTTGGAGATGTAGACAGACAAATAATAAAGTGTTACTCAAACATGTGTGAATGAAACAAAACACAACTCCGGGTATGCTTTTGAGGAGGTAACATCATTATAACATGACTTAAAGCTCATGAGAGTCCATGTTGTGTAATATCTCTGATGGTAGGTCCATTTTTGCACCATCTGATTCTAATGCATTTGCTGTCGTTTGCTTTTGACACAACTAAAAATGCATTTACTCTGATATTTAGCTCATCTGCGCTGGATTTGGCGACAAAAATGTAAAATTCTATCAAAAACGAATTGATCTATCTATGTATATTTTATTTAAGTGACGCTAGCTCTTTCTGCGCAGGAACTCACCTCGAATGCGCTCGTTTATCCGCTGCAGAGACGCATTTCTTAAAACATTTGGAGACAGGTTTCTTAATAGATGCTCTCGTCTGCATCCCTTTTCTCCTCCGGCATCTGCTGAAGGGGCGGTGTTAACGGACCGAAAGCACTTTTGGGAGTTTGAGTATTTCGTTTTCTTCGGTTCTGCTGGGATGCGTTTGATTTGTTACTCAGCGTACCGTTTCTCACAATCTCGCATACAATCTCTGTCTTCGGTGATTGAAATACTAAAGTAGGCGTACGCTGTAGTACAAATTCAACGCACACGACACTACGGACCAATCACAGCCAGCGGTGATGTAAACACGGAAGTGGAGCTCGTAATACGTGTGGAAGCTGTAAACAAAAGCGAAACCGGTGTTGTTATTGACATATACATTCGAATTACACGTTTTGATACGTTTTCTAAAAGTAGCCACATAAATTAAGATTTCGGAAGTTTTTACGTGTGTATTTTGAGTTTGTAAGAGGTGTTTTAAAGGAGGAAAATGGACGAAAGGCACAAAAAGATTCTCCAACGCAACAGGACTCACCTCGTGAAAGAACTGGACCCGTCGAGTTTGTACGATCTGCTTTTGGAGAAAGGGGTTTTTACACAAGACATGATCGACGAGATTAAGGTAGGACCACTCTGAAATGAACCAGTAATATAGCTGTTTATTGGGTTGTGATTCAAATACAGAAACAACAAGAACTTCAGATGGTATTGATAAAAAAATAAAATAAAAATCCGAAATGATCTTTAGTGTCGTCATATTGTCTTCACGTAAAGTCAGCCCAGAAGATTATTGATCATGTTAATAATGTTTAGACTAGAGACAAGAGGTGGCGGATATTTCTCTACTGATACTTTGCAGTGACATCACGATTTAGCTGTTCTACATGTATCTCTTTGGTGGAATGTTCAGCACTTACCATGGACACATTAGCAAACACTGTCAAAAAAGTTAGAAAACTGTGTGAAAACTCAAAAAACCATACAAAAAGTGACTTAAAGAGCACATTTTCAGGAGCCTGTGATCAATCTGAGCGTTCATGGTCCTGGGTATGAGTTAGATTTTACACAAAAAACTGAGCGTGACTAACTGAAAAACTGTTGGCTAATGCTAGCTAGCTTGTAAATGTAATGTTATATGAGAGGGACTTTTTAAACATCACAAATCAAATCAAATGTTGTAGCTCCAGCTATGTCATTTCTTTATGGTCAGATAAAGCCCAGATTAAAGTCTAACAGAGCTTCTTACAGAGCAGTGCTTTGAATTAGCTTCACACAACCAGGGAATATTGATGACATCATCTGCAAAGTATCAATAGTAGTTTTGGGGAAAACTTAAAATGTAATGACCTAAAAACCCCCACAAATGTGTAAATATTCATTGCTCATGCCAACTAGAGACCCAGTCCATGTATCAAAATGAGGTCACGCTCCTTAACCACTCTTTTACTATTTGTGTCATTTGGGAACATATGGTCGCACCTCATGAACAACAAAATGACTAATATAGTGTTAGTCTGTCAAATCCACAGAGGCTTCTTTCTTTTTTATCTTTAGTTATACAGGGGAACCCAATGAGCAGAAAAACAAACAAAACAAACAAGTCCATTTAAAACATAAAAAAAAAAAAAAAAAAAACATTGTAAAACGTTCATTACAAACCCCATGATTACTAATAAACGGAGGTGACTGGGGGAGTGGACAAAAATGTATTTAAGTAAAAATAGTGTTACTTCAAAATAACTCTACTCAAGGATAAGTACAAAGTCTGAATTGAAAGTACTCAAGTAAGATTAAAAATTTAAATTTTGGAAAAATTCAGCCATAAGTCATTTTAAGAGTAAGTGACTGGACATAACATCTGATTCATATTTTCAGTTTCAAAAATGAGCCAAACTAAATCATATCTGAAGGAGCTACAAGAAACACAAATATTCTAATCACTTCATATTGCTGACATAAAAGAGCAGTGATGGAATGTAATGAAGTACAAGCAATAAAATACTGTGCTTAAGTACAAATTTTAGGTATATGTACTTTACTTAAGTACATTTTACAGTGAATAGTTTTTACTTTTATTTCACTACATTTGAAAGTAGGTATCTGTACTTTCTACCCCACTGCATTTTTTAAACTGGACTGAAAAGGCCACCATAGTTTCTTAAATGAATGGGAAACACTGACTCACGTAGAGGCAAAAAAATTACGACTGTTTCTACTAACTTGCCCTCTTGTGGTGGTTGCAGAGTGCGGGCACCAGGCGGGACCAGGCACGTCAGCTCGCCCGGGACATCGAGACTCGCGGGAGCAGAGCTTTTTCACTGTTTGTGGAGAGTCTGGAGGAGACAGGGCAGATGCAACTGGTTCAAGCCCTGAAGGAAGGCTCTCCTCTGGGCACGCTGCAGCCATCAGCCCCCCCTGTGCATCGGCCCACCCCTCAGCCTCTGCCTATAGGTGAGGGAGGTTAGAACGCCCTCTTCATTTGACCCCATATGAAGGCAGTAGACTTGCCTGCTTTGAAATGTGGTTGTTAATGTTTTTCCTGGAATGTTCCACTGTATGGCATTAAACATGTCTATCTTGCATTTGCATATGTGTTCTTAATGTGAGCGCCCTTGCCTCTACACAGATGTGACCTTTAACTCTAATCAGGCGGCGTAAGCTGCTTGTCTCCACTGACATAGATAAGTTTAATGGCATACTGCGGAACACACCTTGTAATTCAATTAGATACATAAATCTTGATGTGAAAAACTGTTTGATATTTCATTTAAACAATACAAATTATTTTGCTTTGAATGAAAAAAAAAAAACATCTGAAGTTATCGGAAAGCAGAAACCATTTATATGATCTCAGCACACCGTAGAATCCCTTTAGTTTAACCTGAGCTGGAGGTCAGAGGTCAGAATCCTCAGGTGGAGTTTTCTGTGTAACTGTCAGACCGCAGATGTGTTGACCTAATATCTCTGTAATTACTGGTCCTATCCACATGAAACAGAGACTGGCACAACATCAGTTTCTGTCAGTATAAATGAACAAAACTCAAATTATTTTTTCACAACAGCTTCAGTAAGTGGTGCCATTATTCAACCCCAAAGACGTGACTGTCGTCAGCTGAAAGAACTTTAAGCCATAAGCCTTAAAATGACAACTTTGTTGAGCCCATCCCAAACAAATCATGATAAGATCCAACATGTGTGGATCATAAGTTTGAAGATTTCTTTCAAAACCAGTGAATCTCTCATAGATTTATATAGAGTTATACAGGCCCTGCCTCCATCATCATTCTAGCTTTTATTTAAAAATATACTTGCAGTATTGTGTGTGAGCTACAAATATTGGCACAGCCTCAAATTGATTTTATTGTTGTTTTATTGGGAAATTTTGATAGGAAAATAGCAACAATTATGAAAATACCAGTGTCTGCCATCTTATTTAAAGATGGGGTATTATGCAAATTCCCCATTACATAAGCATAAGCTTTTCAGCTTTTTGGGGTTCCATGTTTTTCACAGGGTCAACTGGGAATAGGTGAATGATATACACTTCCATATATAGCATGTAAACGCAGAATTGTAGATGAGTATGTTGATACATGTGTGTGTATGTTGCTACGCGTGTGTATGTATGTGCCTTACTAAACGTTGACCATTGTGAAAAATAAATTGAATTGAATTGAATCTTTCTGAGCTTTCTGCCATTTTATAACGCTGTTCCCTCATCAAAAACATGCCTGAAGAAGTTCTAGATGTCATCCATGCATGTTTGAGTAATCTTTGCCAGGCCCTGTTCGAACTCTTCTTATGTTTAGCTGTAAGATTCTGTACAAGGCTCCGCCCACTACCCCTATGTCACCCATGCTCCGCCCACTAGCCCTACATCACCCATGCTTCGCCCACAAGCCCGACGTCACCCATGCTCCCACTTGACAATTTTCCATAAATATACAAAAACATGATACAAAACTGCACACAGCAACTTGACAAACCTGATGTGATGTGCAGCAGTTTCATCAGGGGGATGCAGCTGGTTGAGTTGTGATAGTGCTCTGAAGGGGGAATGACTTAGGGCAGAGAGTAAAGAGAGATTCAGATATTCAAAAACAAAAGTACACATGTTTAAACGTTGCTTTTGGTGAAAATAGCATTTTCAAAATAAAAGGTAACATGGTGATCTAAATATGTTATGTGTTACAGTTAATACCCCACTGAAGTAAAATATCCCCTCTTTAAATAGTAGTTATCTATCTTGATGCATAATTTATTCTTCTGCTGTGCTTGTACTTTGTGGTGCAACATAGGAATTTCCCCATCTTAAGAACAGAGTTTGTGTTATATTGTGTTATTTATGAATCCACATGTTGTTTTACAGTGCCTCCAATGGATGATAAAAAGATCATAATTGCTCCCATAACTCCGATACAGAAACCCAGCACCACTCCAACCCCATGTGAGCTTTTGTCTCTTTACATTAGTCTGATATTTTCAGTTATATTCATTCATAATTTTAATTTAACCATTTGATTACAAACGTTACAGTTAAATAATGTTTTTACTGACTTTGACACAGCTCCTGAAG
Organism: Periophthalmus magnuspinnatus; assembly: GCF_009829125.3. Classification (NCBI taxonomy): domain Eukaryota; kingdom Metazoa; phylum Chordata; class Actinopteri; order Gobiiformes; family Gobiidae; genus Periophthalmus; species Periophthalmus magnuspinnatus. The sequence continues at coordinate 12,019,992 of NC_047132.1, forward strand.
GAGACGTCCTGAGGCCAAAAGCACAAAGAACACGCAGAGACAGTATTCAGGTAAGAGCCTTTATAATAATGAGGAGGGACCATAGACTGTATATATAAATGGATGTAGCTAACCTGCTAGCCGCCGCGTTCCAAATAAGAAGTGATTGTGGGTGTGCTTCTGGCTCCATCGCCTCTGGCTCCAATTCACTTTACCTTGAAAAACTGTGGCCCCTCTCTCTGTAACTACTGCTGTCAGACTCGTCATTTTGGTCTTCAAATGTTTGCATTAACCCGCTCTACATGATCATGGTGTTTTTATTTTGCTATTGTGTCAGAAAGTCAACATATGAACATTAATAACAGACCAATCAGGCTTCTTTCCCCGAGGTCACTCCCGCTAGCGTTAGCAACAGGTTTGATAAACAGTGTTGCTAAGCGCCTAAACCAGCAGGAAGGGACGTTACCTTCAACAGCCTGGCTCTGGATTGGCTCTTTGGTTGCTATGATACTTATAGTCGGAATTCCAAATATGGATCTCGGCTCCAGATTCATCATTTGCCAATTTCAAAGCTGAAATCCAGTTGGTTTAAACCTAAAATGTCTCTCGTTGATCTGAGTGGTCACTACCTAAACCCCAGCACCTGTAGTCAATCATGAATCAGGGCTAGTGCGGCCTCTGCAGTGAGTGAATTCAGGACGTTCTTTCACATGAGGCCTGTCCATAAACTGAGAATGAGACACCTGTATGTGTCTCTATCTGCAGATTAAGGCTCTGGACACGGGGTCAGTTGTGACTGTAGTACCTTTTTAAAAACTGAGAGTGCAAGATACAAACAGTTCCTTTAATTTTTGCAAGTAGAATAAGACGTTTTTTTTTTTTAATCTTATTCCAACCAATAAATATATTTTTTGTGTTTGTTTGTGTGACAGAATTACAAAATGGACGCCACTCCCTGCGGTCACTGCCTGATCATAAACAACATGGAGTTTGAGCCCAAAAGTGAACTGAGTAACCGCATCGGGTCAAACATCGACTGTGACAAACTCCAGAGACGATTCACAAACCTCAACTTCATCGTAGAAGTCAAGACCAATCTCAAACAGAAGGTGAGCCAGCATCCATATTAGAATGTCGAATTAAAGGGGCTCTATGGGACTTTTATGGTGGAGGGCAGGGCCGGATCTAGGCATTTGGTGTTTTTTTGTTTTTGTTTTTTTAAATTTATCTAAAACAACTTGGTACAAGAAATGAGTCCACTGACTTCCGCATTAGAAAACAATGCTTTACAGAATAAGAAAGACATCAAAAAGAGACAATAATAGAAAAGAGGCAGCATAAAAACCTTTCAGTCATATGCACAGCTAAATAGAACTGTTGGAGTCTGGAACATTGTCAAAGTAAAGGCCTGGCTCACATCTTCAGGAACACTTATACAGGTTTAAGCTGCAGAAAACTGAAATGCTGTTTCCCCATGTTTAGTCCTGGTTTATTGGTGTTTCAGTCACGGTTCAGTCCTTGTTTCGTCCTGGTTTACTCCTGACTCTGGGCATCAGCAGGAGGCCGGTCCCTGAAGTCCTCAGTGTGAGATGGTTCATATGGCTCTAACATGTGGGAGATATACTTTGGTGCTGGGCCATGAAGAGACTTGTTCACAAGCTGCTTTAAAGTCTCTGAGCCACAGGAGCCAGTGAAGCCAGAGTAGCAGACTTTTTTCATTTGTACCAAAATGACTTTGCAATTCTGCTGAATCCTACAAGTATCAGAAAATGGAGAATGGAGTAAGTACGTCCACAGTACCAGTGGAGGTGAAAATTAGGTATATCAGGAAAATGCCGATTAAAGATTACATGCATGTATCACTTCGGGTGAGTAAATGTTGATGGGAACTATAACATGGTTAAAAGCTCTTAAAAGTCAAGTTTGCAGATTAGGTCTGATTTAAAACAATTTTCTCAATATTCCGATTTATTTCATTGTGATATCTGGTGTAGTCACTTTAGTTTGTTTTGTAGCAAATCCGCCTGGCGCTGTCCGCCCTCTCAAAGAAGGACCACTCTGCCTTCGACTGCTGTGTGGTCATCATGCTCTCTCATGGGACTGAGGTACAGACTTTACTGTCTCTGTGTGTGTGCTGTGCAAATGAATTTGAAATTACTTGAAATCAGAAAATGTATCTTAATGTTGAGTACTTACCGGCATAAGCAACAAGTTTGATTGACAGCATTGCTAAGCACGTGCTCACTGGTAAACCAGTGGTGCAAGCTGGAAGGGGGGGTTATCTTCAACAGCCTCACTCTGGATTGGCTCTTTGGTTGCTATGATACTCGCGGTCAGAATTCCAAATTTGGAACTCCGCTCCAAATTCACCCCTATAGCTGCTCTAGCCTCGATGAGCTTCATTTGACTGGAGCCGAACACTGTGGATGACGTCACACTCACTTAGTCCAGTTCTTTATACAGTCTATGATGCAAACACTGGGGGCAAGGACGGTTAAGTGTCTTGCCCAAGGACACAACAACAGCATTCATCTGTGGGAGCTAGAAACGCGCCGCCAACCTGTGGGTCGGTGGATCTGACCTCTCAACCAGTGATCTTTATGTCGAGAGCGAAATTCGAACTGCCAGCCTTCAGATCAGTGGGCAAATACTCTACCAACTGAGCCACTGTGAAACTGTCTATTATTCTATAAATTGTATGTAACATTGTCATAAAGATCATTGTCAAAAAGATATGCTTTGTAATGATTCTGGTGGAGGGTCTGCCGCCTACTTCTCCATCGACATCTCCATGGAGATGTTGTTGCATTGCTTGGAATGTTCCACAGTATGGCATTAGTCTTATTTATCCCCATTGGGTCAAGCAGATGATACCACCACGTTAACTTACAGGTTACAGGGCACAGAAAGATTGAATGCTTGCCCAGGTTTTTTTTCAGCAATAAAAACACCTCCACTGTAAATGCAAGGTGGATATGTTTACTGCCATACTGTGGGACAGTTCAGGCAAAGCATTAACATCTCCATGGAGACAAGCAAGTGACGGACCTCCAACCTGAAAAGTTAGTGCAGTTTTATGGTAATAGTAAATGTTCTGATTCAACTCTCTGGTCAATATGACATTTCTATAACATAAAAACTTTCTGAGACATTGTTGTTGTGTTCAGGTGAGCCATAACCGGTTTCCTGGGGCGGTTTACGGCGTGGACGGGCTCTATGTCCCAGTGCAACACATCACAAACTTCCTCAACGGTCAGCACTGCCCCTCCCTCCAGGGCAAACCCAAACTCTTCTTCATCCAGGCGTGTGGAGGAGGTACAAAACCAAATACACCCTGTATGCTCCCAGAGTTACACCAGATCTAAACCAGGTCTATAACAGGACTATTCCAGGTCTAATCTAGGACTAAACCAGGTTATAACTGGACTATTCCAGGTCTAATCTAGGATTAAACCAGGTCTATAACAGGACTATTCCAGGTCTAATCTAAGACTAAACCAGGTCTATAACAGGACTATTCCAGGTCTAATCTAGGACTAAACCAGGTCTATAACAGGACTATTCCAGGTCTAATCTAGGACTAAACCAGGTCTATAACAGGACTATTCCAGGTCTAATCTAGGACTAAACCAGGTTTATAACTGGACTATTCCAGGTCTAATCTAGGACTAAACCAGGTCTATAACGGGACTATTCCAGGTCTAATCTAGGACTAAACCAGGTCTATAACAGGACTATTCCAGGTCTAATCTAGGATTAAACCAGGTCTATAACAGGACTATTCCAGGTCTAATCTAAGACTAAACCAGGTCTATAACAGGACTATTCCAGGTCTAATCTAAGACTAAACCAGGTCTTAAAGTCGACTACATAATTTTCCCTGTAGTTCTAAACAAGGAATGAATAAATAATAAAAAATAAGGCAAAAACTATAAACTACTAAATGAAAACAAACTGAAGAGCTGTTTTATTGCAACTGAAGGAGCTCGCCGACCTGAGAAACTCTGATCTAGTGCTCAGATCAAACGCACCCTGAATGCTCCAAAGAAACATTAAATACAGGACTTTATTCACCTGTGTTATTGTTATGTTTCAGGTGAGAAGGACACAGGCTTCGAGGTGTCCCCTGAGGATGAGACAGCGCCCCCATGTGGCGGAGGTGAGGATGATCAGACTGACGCTATTCCTACATCGTCCAGCAGTGACTCTCTGAGTGTGTCCGACGAACCCGACGCTAGAGCCTCCCTGCCCACGCCCAGCGACATTCTCGTCTCTTACTCCACCTTTCCCGGTACAGCTTTATTTCATTACCACTGAAATAACTAAATAACTTGTTTCTTCTTACTAAAATTTCAAAACCCTCTTTCTTTACACAATAGAATGTGATTTTCAACATTAAATGTTCGTACTTTGTTTTCTATTCCCATGTGGCCTTGTGTAATCCTCAGTGTCCAGTAGGTTCATAGTGGTCCATGGGTGTACACTAGTCTATGTGTCTTATACTTGTGAAAGATACAGCTCAAGATCATTCTAAAGATATCCAGGAAAGGTTCATGTGAATGTGACCTTTTTTGACTATTGATACCTGCACAAATGAGGATCTAGTTTCGATACTAGTTTTAGTATCAATTAGTGTCTGATTTTCAATATTTTTGACAACCCTAGTTCTTCATGTTTTAGTCATTATTTTAAACATGAAAATAAGATATTATTAGATTATAAACGTGAGAATTAACCCAAAATCTAGTGCAGGCACCACAGAAATTTCATCACATCCTCCTTAGTGTCCTGTGTGTCAGATGCCTCCCATCCTCCTATATCCCTGGTAAACATGAACCCCCGTTCGTGCTGTTGCCTAGGCTACGTAGGGTACATTTCAAATCCACTAACCACTCCTTTCAAGATAGTGATGTACAGATCTTAGCCAGAGAAAAGAAATGTTTTGAAAGAGGAATTAAAGAAGCAATTTTTGTTAGGAAAGACAATCCTTCCTTGAACCGGAATGGGGGCTTTAGACATCATGATCAGAAGTGAAGAAGCGGCTTGGATGAGCAGCCAAACATCTTCACTCTTCACAGATTTAACTTTTGCTTTTACTAGGTTATGTAATCATTGACCCCCTCCCTGCTGTGGCCTAGGTTACGTGTCGTGGAGGGATACTCAGGCTGGCTCCTGGTATGTGGAGACTCTGGACCGAGTGTTTGCAGAAAGCGCTGTCACAGATGACCTGGTCACTATGCTCATGATGGTAAGTGTTTAGTCTTTAAAAGAGCCTGTTATGGCGCCACACATGTCTGACACGTGACACATGTCTGATTTGTGCTCAAACGTGTGTTATAATGTTAAAGATGGACTGTGTAACTGTTCTGGGGGATGGTCCATCAGCTGTTATTGTCTTATCTGGAATCTGCCTGGTCACAGTAGTACCAACCACCCAATCAGTATCACTGTATTTGTCCCTGAGGGCCAATTTAAGCAAAATGGATTCTCGTGATATTTGCATCTTGAGAGACTCCTGCTGTAAATTTCAACTTGGCCCAGCAACTAGCGGACCAATTACAGAGCAGCATTGCGATTTGGGCGGAATCAATGGTGAACCAAGTGAACCAAAACAAACATGGGGACACAAACAGATGAACTTCAGCCTATTTTTGCAAAAATACAGAAAACACAGAACACACAGCCCCTAGTCTGTGAAACATGTGCAGATGGATGAACTTCATGAAATATATTTGTGCTGTTCTTTCTTTCAAAAGTTTGATTTTTCAGCTTGTTCTGCTGTTGTGACGCTTTGACCAATAAAATTCAAATATTCACCATGATGTTCTGCGTTTTCCCGATCACTTTCAGAGTGACACACTTCAGGCCTGAGTCAGGTTCACTTAAGCTCATTGAGAAGCTAAATACAATAACAGTGCAGTCTCAGTGCACATCAACAGGTAGAGTCCATCAAGTCCAGTGTCAGGGCAGTTTGAGGAGAGTATCAGCCATCAGGACCCTCCCTCCTCTGTGTCCTTACTCATGGATCTATTAAAATAACTGGATAAGATATTGCTACCTTGCCTGGCATATCTTGAGTTGGACTAGTAGCCACTCATAGGTACTGCAGCCAAAAAAAATCCTCTCCAGTCCAGACAGCATTTTTCCCATAGACCATAATGTAATCTCAAACTGCAGGTAATCTCAAACGGCCAACAAGGACCTGACAGGGACTGATAGGGACCACATTTTTTGTCAATTTTGACCTATTTTCAAATCATTAAATGTTTTTTTGAGCTGTAAAGTGTAATTGAATAAATGCAAGATAAAGTTTGATTCCAGGCAAAGAAACAACTATATCTCCATGGAGACAAACAGGTGATGGACCCACCACAAAAAAAGTTCCACAGTGCAGCTTTACTTTTTGAATGTTTTTTCCTTTTGACTGATGGATTGAAGTCCACGTTGTTTGTTGCAGGTGAATAATGAGGTGTCTCAGAACTCAGCCAAAGGTCTGTACAAACAGATGCCTGGCTCCTTCAACTTCCTCCGGAAACTGCTCTACTTCAACCACGAGCTCAAAAGCATCAAAATTAACAACATTCCTATAGCAATTAACAATTCAAAACGGAATATGATAGCATTTGAACAGTCAATCGTCCTCAAAATTCCCATGAATTCATAACTAAGATGAATACTATTTTGAGTACTCAATGAATGAATGAATGAATTCCCCCTGGATATTACTTCCAGTTCAGATTATAATCTCATTTTGTAGGGAGGAGCGATTAGAGAGACTAAGGCTTTGTCCAAATGCCCACACTATTTCCTTCAGGGGGCACTTTTTTAGGGTTATGGGCATTTTAGTGGTGTCCGAATGTCCAGTTGGTAAAAATGTAATGGTAATCAAACTGCCACAAAGTAAAAAAAATAATAATAATAAAAATGTATATATATATATATATATATATATATATATATATATATATATATATATATATATATATATATATATATATATATATATATATATATATATATATATATATATAAATTTCTACTTACTTTAAAATGACGAATTTACATTTGTGATATGTGACAATCATGTTTTGTTTGTGTAACTTTGTAGTATTTTTTGGCTAAATTTTGGCTTTTAAACATTTTGAAAACTACTGAAATTTTACTAGTGTCATTTTTATGTAATTGTAAAATGTGTAACATGTTTAAAGTTTAAAGTGGAACTGAATAATAAATCCACTTTTTTTCACTACAAATCTCTGTATTTTGGTGTTTTAATAGAGTTATCTAATTTCTTAGTCATTTTTTGTCAACTTTAGTGCAAACAAAACTGGGTAAATTTGTAGCTTTCTGGCAGCAGGGACTGGATACCTGGATGAAGGCCCCCCCCCCC